>NC_049987.1:21307047-21323044 GCF_000003815.2 Branchiostoma floridae | reverse complement strand
ATCAGTCTATACAGTATACTCGTCTCGTCTAAGTTCTTGGACTATGGGAATATGAATGTAAATGGCGTAATGGAATACTGTGATGTACAATTTGACATTTCAGTCTTTACATGTCGTCCACGATATCTACACATTAAAAGTTTTTGTTTACTGTACCCTACAGGTCTTGAGGCGCATCCTGGCAGCAGGGGGAGGGGGGTGGGGTCAGACATCGGGGATATCTAAAGATGTATATTTATCAGGTGTAAAAATAGATCCCCGGTACCTGACTTCAGTTGGATAGGTAAAAGGTGGTGGAAGGAGAGGGATGGGCTCTGCCCTAGACACAACCCACTCCCCCAACAACCTTAACGAAAGGCTATGGCACTACCTTTACCTACTTCAACAAAGTCTTCTTCGTTACACAACCTTCTTTTAAAATTTTTGTGTAACGAAGACTTTCATTTGATCTACCAATCTGATGAAACTATTTACGGATGTACCTTTACCAAGCTACCTTAGTTTACACGAGTTGTATGTATCTTTCACAGGTGGGGAGGGGTGTATCCTGGCAGCAGGGGGGTCCGTGATGGGGGTGGGGTCAGACATCGGGGGCAGCATCAGATGTCAGGTGTAAAAAGTCTTTACACAAGTCTTATGTAACTATGTTTTACAGGTGGAGAGGGGTGCATCCTGGCTGCGGGGGGGTCGGTGATGGGGGTGGGGTCAGATATCGGGGGCAGCATCAGGATGCCAGCATTCTTCAACGGCATCTTTGGGCACAAGCCGACCTCAGGTGAGGGGAAAAGTAAAGCTTATAAAAAGAAATTATGTATGGGAGTGTTAAGTATGTGAATTGTTTTCTTTTTGATAAGATTTTGTGTGCTACTTCTGTACACAAAGT
This sequence comes from Branchiostoma floridae, assembly GCF_000003815.2. NCBI lineage: Eukaryota > Metazoa > Chordata > Leptocardii > Amphioxiformes > Branchiostomatidae > Branchiostoma > Branchiostoma floridae. The sequence continues at coordinate 21,322,161 of NC_049987.1, read as the reverse complement.
TACATATCAAATGCTTACCAGTAAGCTTTCGGTCAGTCCTCAAACCCTTCTCACGTTGAAGTATCCCAAAGCCTCTGTCATGTGACCTGAATGGAATTTGTGTGTGTACGGAAAAGGCATATAAAATCTTTTAAATATCAATTACCGTAACAGACCAAATTTCATTCAGATACCTGTATTATTGTTTTAAGACAAAATTCATAATCCATGCAACTGCCAGTTAAAAAGTAAGTTATCAATTAATTAAAGCTGCTCTATGCTGTCATTTGAAGGTTTATAAATCTTAAGTTTGATTTGTTTATTTTTTTATCATTTAACTTCAAGTTTAGTTATTACTTAGTTTTGTTATTTTTTTGCCCTTCTTTTGTTTCTTTCCTCTGTTTCCCATATACCTTAATTCCTCCCATTTTCCCAAGCCCTTTGGACTGTTGCCCATCAGATTGAACATAGTTTCCACCCCTCTGTATGACTCCCGATGTTTCAGGTATTGTGTCAAACCAGGGTCAGTTTTCCAACGCTGTGGGACAGAGGACAGAGTTCTCTGTTTTTTCTTTTCACAGTTTCCCATTTGTTCGTTTATTCTTTTTAATAGTTCCCACCCCACTGTTTGCAATTGGCCCTCCATGCATGTTTCAGGTATTGTGTTGAACCAGCGCTGCAGGGTCAGTTCCCCAACGCTGTAGGACACAGTTCTTGTTCTAAAGCCCTCACCAAAGTACTTTAAAAAGTTTCCAACCCTCTGTACCTCCATGTTTCAGGTATTGTGTCGAACCAGGGCCAGTTCCCCAACGCTGTTGGCCAGCGGACAGAGTTCCTGGTGACGGGGCCGATGTGCCGGTTTGCAGAGGACCTGTCACCTTACATGTGTATACCTCACAGCTACAACCCCTCTATATCTGTACCCCCCATGTTTCAGGAATTGTGTCTAACCAGGGCCAGTTCCCCAATGCGGTGGGCCAGCGGACAGAGTTCCTGGTGACGGGGCCGATGTGCCGGTTTGCGGAGGACCTGCTGCCCATGCTGAAGATCATGGCGGGACCCAGCACTGTACAGCTCAAGCTGGAGGAGAAGGTTTGTTGTGTTATTTTTTTGTTATTGTTTTACGCCACACCAATTTTAATTTGTTGGTTCTCTGATTTTCTTTTTCATAAAAAACATGTTGCAAAATGTGTGGGGTAAAGATAGGGGCTATTATGTCATACCTGGGCCACGATAACATTTGCTACAGGTGTTCCGGACCGGATGATGATTTTCAGTATCACACAGGCTTCTTAGTTGTTTCACACAGGCTTCCATTGATTAAATAGAACACACTCCACGCCCGCCGTTGCTATTTATGAAATCACAGGTGCAAGTGAACGGAGTTCTTTTGTTCGAATTTTTATCGAATTGATGTTCTTAAAGAATAAAGTTGTTGGTGCAGGTTAAAACAATGTGTCAAATTTTATCCTTTTTATGAGTAGTTTTCTGCAATTAGAACAGTGTTTTCTGACCCGGGAATGACATAAATAAGATACACACTTGCTGTCACATTGCTTATACTTGGGTTGGGAGAGGACATTGCTTACAAAGTGGAGTTGTCAAGATACCAACTTTGTATGTGGAAAAAGGCACTGAAGTAGGACACTTGAGATCATGGCAATACATAAAATATCTTAAAGAATTACTAGCCATAAAGTTGATCATTGATGATGATGATGATGACTTTATTGAAAATTCGCAGTGTGACCACTGAATTGAATTCAATTTACATTCGAAACACACAATAAAAACAGTCAAATATTACACGTTACTAGTAGGAATAAGTACTATATACATATATACATAGGTTAAAATTTCATCTGGACGATTGTCTGATAACAGGGGAGTATTATTTTGGTGATGTGGATATGGTAATGACTAATGCTGGAATTATGGTCCGTATGCATTGAGCAGATTGCTCATATAGGGAATCGGTGAGTTGCTATATCGGTTTGTTCTGGACATATGACTGTTCAATTTGTGGCTATTTCTGGTGGCTCGACCCGAGATCTGGAATCTAGTCGCAGGCAGCCATTCTCTGTATTCCGAGTTCAGCAATGTCCGTGCAAACTTGAGACAGAGCTGCTCCCTTCTTTCTGCTAGGGTAACAAGTCCGAGTGTTTGCAGTGCAGGAAGGTAGCCTGTGTAGGCATTGCCTAAGATGATGCGGCACGCTCGCTTCTGGATTCTCTCCAGCTTGTCCGATTGGATGCGTGTCAGCCCAGGTGACCATGCAGGGGCCGCATATTCAAGAATTGGCCTGATATAGCCTGTGTAAATAGTTGTCAAGTCGGCTGATGACAGCGCGAACTTCCTTAGCCGTTTGAGGAGGTAGAGCTTCCTCGACGAGGACTTCTGCATTTGGTCAACCTGTTTGTCCCATCGCAGATCCTTTTGGACGTGTAGTCCAAGAACTTTAAGACTGGGAACAACGGCTAACGGTGTGTCGCGAATCTGGAATCTTTATTGATAAATAAAAAAGACTAGGTGTCTAATAGAAATTTGCATTTATTTTACAGCTATCTTGAATATCAATTCACCATTTGCAAACTTATTCTACATCCTCCTCAGATGGTACAAACCATAATGATAATAAGTCACACACTAAAAGTGCTGCAAAAAATGTCTGACATGACTGTGCAGCACTTGTAACTCTGCATGAGGATGCCATCTAGGCTTCTCACAGATCTATACTTGGCAAAAGCATAACAAAAAATTTACTGACACAAAGTCAAGATAGGTCAAAATCTATTTACTAGTAACCCTTAACACAAATGGAAATAGTTGTTGTACTGAATTAAATGTTGAAACTACATGTAAATGCACCTGGAGTATGTTAACTTAACAATTCTTTTGATAATCAACATGGACACAAAACTTCCAATATCCTTGTTACTGAACACATCTAAGAGCTTGAGAGACAAAATGGTTAATCAACTCCTGACACTTAACCATATCAAAGCTAGAAGATAAAGTGTAGAAAAAACTTGTGAAACATAAAACACAAAACATCAGATAGGCATCAATACATGTATTAGTAAGTGTCATTTGCACCTGTCACTGGTCATTACAGGGGTTGATGTAATTGGATATATTAGAATTCTTTTACAGAACTTATTTGTACTCATTTTTTTGCTTACATTTCGATGTCACTCAGACACCTTTCTCAGAGCTTCTCATCATGACTAGAGTTCTGCCTCTCGCTGCCATATGTAGCATCGGCTACATGTAGCGATGAGAGGCAGAACTCTAGTCAGAAGTGAAATTATTTTCAGAAAGAGGTTGATGTAATTGTATTGATTTGACATATCCAGGACAGCATGCCAACCACCCATAAGTTTCCATTTTGGAAAAAAGATGCACAACAAGTGTAAACATGAAGTATTTCAGGATGAATTACTTAAAAGTCAAAGTGAGAATATTTTCATACAATATGTTCAATTAGTCTGGGTACCATTCTGTCAAACAAATCCACTTCAGGGAATTCAAGTAATACAAATGTATATGAATAACAGACCATGGAAGCAGACAAACTTAACCAGACCAGCACAAAATCTATGGTTTATTTACAGCCTATGTCTCCTTCATACATTACAACTTGGTGATGTACACAATCAGTCACCACAAGATGGCCCTGTTTTGTAACGGCAACAGCCTGAGGTACCACCTTATCTACATCAAGGGGGCTATATAGAGATATAATCCCCTCGCCTATAAGTGCAGTCCGTTTGCAGCTGACAACATTGATGTATCGGAGGAACTTTCCTTTACTGTTAAACAGCTCTGATTGTCTGTTTTTCTTGTCTGCCACAATGATGTTTCCTGACTTGTCTATGCAGATGCCTCTTGGATCCTGCAGCTGACCTACCCCAAACTTGAACAGAAACTGTCCGTCCTCATTGTAAACATGGATACAATTATTGCCACAGTCTGACACAAGAATGTTCCCATCCCTATCCACAGTGATGTACAGTGGGTGCTTCATCCTCCGGTACCCACCCCCAGGACCCACTAGCTGTCTCAGTTTCTTCCATTTTCCATGATCCTTTGCACCGACAGTCTTAAGAAGCACCCCTTCAGGTGTGAACACCAGCACTTCACCATGCATGTCGTCCTTTTCTCCTGTGGTTTGTGTGATGAGGATGTGGTTCCTTCTGGTGTCCAATGCAATTCCTCTTATCCACCTTGTGTACTGTAGCTCAATCATCCTCAGTACCCAGATACCCTGCTTGTTGTACTGCACAGCAAAGTTAGCTGAATTTACACCCCCGACAACCCACAGGTTCTCCTCACTGTCTATGGCTATATCATGAGGTGCCATCTTCTGACCATCTGGTAGCACTGTTGGGAACTGACGTCCTGATGATAAACCATCCTGGTGCAGGGTGATGACTTGGATTCTACGGTTCTTCTGATCTGCTACAAAAATCTCCCCTTCTTCTGACACTGCAATACCAGTTGGATTGTTGTACTCATCTATTTTTGGTCCCTGTGTACCAGTAAACTTTCTGTTTTGATATATGTGCTTCACAGCCTGACCTGTTTCCCTTGTTGCAGTGTTGCTAGATGCAGATGGGGGAGACGGAATAGTCACATGTCCCAATATTGGTACTGGGGTGTCTGTGGGCTGAAAGACAGCAGGTTGGGCTTGTACAGGAGTTGGTGCTGCTTTTCCAGCAAGTTGGTGCTTTCCAACTACTTTTGTCAATATGTTTTCCTGCCTAAGAAGTCTGATTCCCCCATGCTCCATTGCCAGTTCTGCTTGATCGCAGGCATCTGACAGTTCTTTCCTCAAAACTCTTCCACTCTGTATTTTTTCTAGGGTCTTGATGTGATTTTGTTCAGATTCAGACAAGAGGTGGTCTCTTCTCTGCATAAGTTTCTGCACCATTTGGTTACAAGCCAGATTGATACTTCTGTCTGTCTGCTGTTTCTGCTCATTCAGGGCTTCCTCTTGTTTGCTCAAATCACTGTAAGTTTCCATAATGTTCCTCCCATCCTTGATCAAGGCCTGGATTTTAGGTTTCCTATCCTTTGCACCCCTTACAATGGTGGTTGTGAGGTGACTATCATGAGTCTCTTCTAAGCACAATTCACAGACAGGCAAATTGCATGGTTTACAATAGAGCTGTACTTGCTGAGAGGGGTGGAAGCTGCACCTGTTTCCTTCGAATTCTTCCCTTGTTTCTTCTGACAGTTCCTGTTTTTTTAGTCTCTCACACAGACTTGCAATCAGACGGTTGTCAGGCAAACCTTCAACCCCTTCAGATGGCAGGTTAACTGGCAGACGACAGTATGGACACTCAAAGGTTGCCTCCTTTGCTGCAAGGACCTGTAGACACTCCTGACAGAAGGTGTGCTGACAGGGCAGCATTTTGGGCCTGGTGAACATCTCCAGGCAGATGGTGCAGGTCACATCTTCCTCGATTGTTAAACTTGATTGTGCAGTCGCCATTTTGTATTTTCACTAGCAAGCCAGTGAAGTTCGCCCTGTCTTGGTAACAGTTTTGGTTGTCATCCTCTGAATGGTAGGTGTGTCCATGGGCTAATTGGTTAGCACACAGATCAGATTTCAGCTTTCACTGTACAAAGTCATTACCGGTAATAGCACACCTTTTTTCCTGATCTGACAACTATTGTCTACTAATGTTGATCTTGCCCAGGCATATTTTTGTGCTGGACTTTGAAAGAGGATTGTATGTAAATTGAAGCTTATGTAAAGGTTAACATAATTACCAGTAGATGCAAATAATTTTCATAATCAAAGCAAATAGAAATGCGGTTAAAATTAGCTTTAAAACCCAACACTGTAAAAATTGCCCGGGCCTGTGCTAATTACCTGGACGGGTCGGCTTGTAACCCCTACAGCACTGTAGAGTTAACAGCAAGCACCCGATGGTATGGTTACCAGGCTAGTTAAAGGTATACTTTCTTGCTGCATTTACAAGCTTGTCTGTTATTCTGTACCACGCAGGTGGACCTGAAGGCGCTGAACTTCTACAGTATCGAGGATGACGGCGGGTCCTGGCTCTGCACCGCAGTCGACCCTGAGCTCAAGCAGGCGCAGAAGATGGTGAGTGAAAGTGATCTCATATCAGTCTAACTTACTGAAGAGCTGCAATTCCACTGGTTATGACAGAGAAGAGAGACACTATATATTGAATCTAAACACCACAAACAGCCTCTAACGGATTTGATATGCAGTGTACATGGGGCAACCACCTTGTGTGGCGCTCTGGATACATTTAAGCCGTTTAAGGTCGTTTGAGGTGTTTAGGCAGACTGCACCATATCAGGCTTGTTGTGCTGGGGAAATTCCTCTAGCTCTTGCACAATAAACACTTGTCAGGCAAATAACCAATTGGCTTAACCTCCCATCCTAAAGACTCCAACCCTTTCTTGTAGCATGCATTATGCCAGTTGTGCAACACAGCCGGGATTTGAACTCACAGCTTCTTGGCCCAGTGGCTCTGTCTCTCTTATCACTGGACTATGGTCACTACTGCAAAATACATGTAGTCTAACACAACTATCTACTGGTTCTTTGTGTTTGAGGTTTGCTAACATGTACATCACAGTCAGCAAGATCATCAAAGTAAATATTGTAGGTCCCGATCTGCAACTGTTACAGGAAACTTCATTTTATGGTCCACTCTGCAGCGCTACCTGTTGATTTGTGTGGAAACTGCAGCTTAGATAATCCACTGCCTCTTGGAGAGACTTTTCTTTTTTTCTGATCAGGCCATGTAAGTTTACTCACCCTTTGTCAAACTTGGTTGGAACTGTTTTTTGGCCTTGCATGTTCCTCTCATCCTTGACAACAACCAGGGTACTGTATTTTTGTCCAGATTTGTGTTCTCTAAGAGTTGACTGGGTTATTTATTAAGTACTTTGTCCTTTGCCTATCTAGTACTGTAAATGCATTTAAGTTCGCAGGGATTTAATTTTACGATAGCGGGAAAGCGTAGTTTTCACGGTGGTGTAAAGTTCGCGTTAGCGCCATAGCCTGTGGACAAAAACTATAAGGGAAAAATATTCGCGTTCGTTTTAAGTTTGCGGTGAAGTGGCCACCGCAAATATAAAACCACCGCAAACATTTCTGCATTTACAGTACACAGAATCAAGAACAATCCACTAAAAATTTGTGGATTTTAGTCAACTTTACAACTACTACAGTATGGCCTCCAGGTGGACATCTTGAAATGGTGATAGTTGCCTGTTATGTCAACTTTTCACAAATGTGTCTCAATGAATCTTGAAGCCTTAACCTTTTATAGTAGTCTCAGAGCAGAAACTAGATGATTTTTATAGCTCGTTAACACTGTTAATCCGGTTAACGAAATCACCAAAACCTTTTCTAATGTAACGACTGGAATTAACTAGAAATGTTTTGACCGTACCTGGTCACCTGTGGTGTCTGAGGGTATTGACCTCTAGTGAATGTCTTTGCAGACAATTTCATTTAGTTATTTCACTGAACACTGAACATTAGAAGTCTTGCTTTTTAGATGGTTGCGAAGCACCTTATCCAGGGTTCTAGCCAGCTTTCGTCCTTCTGTCCTTTGACGGAATTTTGCTGCTGGGTACGGACAAAAGTTTTGCCCATTCTGTCCTCTGTGATGGCATGTAAATTAATTGAACCAAGCTGAGTCTACCAATAAAATTTTCCCCTCAAAATAAAGGAAATAGCATTTCAGAGGGTCTAGATTTCAAAATTTCTGTAGGAGCATACCCCCGGGATTGCCCTAGGATCGTTGCATCTTTGACAGGATTTCCATTCAAAATCCAGGGGACGGAAAAAAATTCCAGCTGGCTAGAACACTGACCTTATCCATACCCCGGGTCAACAGAGTTCATTTACAACATTGTAATGTTTTGCAATTCTAAGTTTTCAAAGAGAGTAGTTAAAACTTAGTAAGCAAGGCGCCAAATACTCTGTCTTAATGTTTTGAGCAATTGTAGAAATATAAAGACTGAGGTTCACTTGAATTTTCCTCCACGATGGATTTATTTTGCATTTTATTTGCCGTATAAGAATCAAAAATCATCTCATGATATCAGACGCTCTTCAAGTATTCATGGTAGAACTAAAGCAGTAAGTGAAATATGTTAAAAACCCTACCCCTCTGTCTGAGAGTACCTACAAAGTGTACAAAAACAAATTAAATCATACATTACGAACTGCCAAAAAGAATTATTACCACAGGAAATTCACAGAGGCCTCCAAGAATGTAAAGCAAACATGGAACGTAATTAACGACTTACTAAATCTAAAGCAGCCCCACACAAAATACAAACCGGTGCCCGATCTATCACAGATAAAAATAAGATGTGCGAAGAATTTAATGATTTTTTTGTTAATGTCGGCCCTACCCTAGAAAGCAAAATACCCATCGTAGCAAAAGATCCCCTCGATTACATCAAAACTCATCTGAATAGGCAACTAACGTCATTTGAACCCCCGTCCACTGCTGAAATTTTAGATACAGTACGAAACCTGAAAGATTCCGCTGCTGGACACGATGGAATCAGCGCAAAAATAATCAAAATATCCCTACCTTATATTATTTGTCCTCTTATACATATCCTAACATTATCCATTCAGAGCGGTGTGGTCCCTAAATCAACCAAAATTGCCAAAGTGATTCCTATGTTTAAAAGTAATGATTCTACCTCGGTAAGTAATTACTGCCCTATTTCAGTTCTACCGTGCATCTCCAAAATTCTCGAAAAATTGATATACAATCGTCTTTTAAAGCATTTAGATCAAAATGACATTCTATACAAACATCAATATGGTTTCAGAAGGGGATTCTCTACTTCCATGGCACTTATTCAATTAATCGATAGAATTACTACAGCTATTGACAACAATGAATTTACCATAGGAATATTTTTAGATCTAAGTAAGGCTTTCGACACGGTAAACCATTCTATTCTTCTCAAAAAGCTAAATAAATATGGCATTAATGACACGGCACTCAAGTGGTTTAAGAGCTATCTATCTGATAGAAAACAATATGTCACCCTCAATGGCTATACATCTTCATGCAAACTGATAAATTGTGGAGTTCCCCAGGGATCAATTCTGGGACCCTTATTGTTTTTAATATATGTTAATGATCTTGCTGAAGCATCCAAAATATTCTTTTTTATCCTATTTGCTGATGATACAAATCTCTTCCTCTCACATGCAGACTATGATTCGTTAATACGTCTAACCAATCAGGAATTAGAAAAAGTCATCACATGGTTCGAAACCAACAAGCTATCTGTTAATATTAAAAAGACGTACTATCTTATCTTTTGTAGTAAAAACAAGACTTATAATAAGAAAAATACCAATATCTTCCTAAAGAACCTTCCTCTCTCCCAAGAATGCCAGGCTAAGTTCCTAGGAGTACTTATTGATGATCGACTAACATGGAAACCCCACATTGCTATGATATTAAATAAAATTTCAAAAACTATCGGGATCATAGGGAAAATTAGACATCTTTTATCCCAGAGAACCTTAATAACCATATATAACAGTCTGATCTATCCATATCTCATTTATTGTAATATTGTTTGGGGAAACGCCTACAAAACTTCTCTACACCCTTTATTAATTCTACAGAAAAAATTTCTACGCATTGCGACATGTTCGAGTTTCTATACTCACTCTTCACCACTATTTGAGAAACTTAGAATTTTGAATATCTATGACGTTAACAGATTTCAACTTGCTCTATTCACAGCCCAACACATAAACCATACTCTCCCCGATACCTTTGACAGTTTTCTTAATTTTCGCTCGCAGTTTCATAATTATCAAACTCGCCAAAGCACAAATCTGCACATCCCCCTATTCAGAACCTCTCTTGCCCAAATGTCTGTTAAATACATGTGTGTTAAAATCTGGAACGATCTTCCCCCCTCCCTTAAGAATCTTACCTCCTCTCTCCTGACTTTTAAACGTAATCTGAAAATCCATCTTTTAATCCATCCGAGCCCCCTGTAGTAGCCACATTTTTTTTCTTTTTAATCATATTATATTAATTCATTCGATTATTTGATTATCCTTATTGCACTATTATAATTTTCTAAGTATTATGCTGATTTATTATTTATTGTTAAGTCATACCATTAATTACTTGTTTATCCTTATTGTATCATTATTATTCTATGTATAACTTTACTTTATTATTATATATCATAATCAATTTTGTTTAGTTTAAGGGAGGAGGGCTAAGTATAAGCTTCACAAGCTTTTTCCCTCCTCCTGCACCTGTTTTATCCATTGTTTTCGTTTTGTGTTTTAATGTAATACTTGTGTGCGAATAAATAAACAAACAAGTCAGATAGACATTACACCAAGGTTATTGAAGGACAAACTTCAAGGATCTGTCTGAAAATGCGCAAAGTCACGGAAGAAAGAATAAAGACTTTGTCACGCAAACTCATGCAATGATAAACACTTTATTTACACCTGACTTCACCCTTTGGGTGAGAAATCCCAGAAAAGAAGTTGATTTATGGATCTTTCCGTCTTTTAGGTAGAACATGATTAATTTGAGTCCATGAGTCCATGTCCTGTAAGAGATAATCGGCAATTATCTTTGGTGACATGTGTAGCACATACAATAATTGGAGATGCAAGGCCTCCTGGCTTTAAGGTGTTAGTATCAGAAAACTTCAACTATTCAGCCAAGGAGTTATCCTTTTGGGAGTCACTGATGTAAGATAATTCTTAAAGCTGTTGACAGTCTTGAGTAAGTCCAAGATGTAATTCTAGAATGTTGGACTGAGATGAACCTTTGAAAGTAGTGAAAACCAAACATCTTACTATCTTCATCACGATTGGGTTGCTACTTCTCACTTCTTAAAACAAAAAAAGTTTTCTATTGAAGTTCCTCTGTGTAATACTTAAAATTTATTTTTTTGTAGGTTTGTTGAATACTATATATTATTGGAGTTTTGGGGTCAGTAAGCTTTGTTTGTAAGTTCACAATACATTTAACAAAGAAGATTGATGTGACAGTCACATTTTCCACAAAGTAATTATGCTTTTATTCGATACAATCTCTTTATTAGACAACCCAGTGGTCATTTAGGCCAAGGAGAAATGGGTATCACTACAATCATTATTGTTCCATTGCTCCATGAAAGCAAGTTGGCCTTGTCATATGTCAGAAGTGTCTCATTATCAGGAAAAGTCAGGTGTTAATGTAACATTTAATCTACATGGGTCACAACCTTTTGATGGTTTTTGTAATTGAAAGCTAATCGGGAGGAAAAAAACTCCATAGATAGATTAAAAGATGAACACAATCAGGTTATGTTAGAACCCTTAAACTGCCAGAGTTTCAGCTCTATAAAATGCTATCAGTGCCAGGGTTGGCCGCTGACCACCCAAAAGAAACCCGCAAACAAGACCGAAGTCCCTAATTATCCGGGCTTGGCAGTTTAAGGGTTAAATATATACCCATTGTATGTCTGAATGATTTGGAAAATCCTGGAGTATTCCACTCTTTTTTGTCTGTCCTAACAGTGTATGTCTGTCCTAACAGTGTATGTCTGTCCTAACAGTGTATTTTCATAGAATTTTTGTTCATTTCTTTGTAATACAAATTACATTGTCCCTCCAAATATAAGCTGACCCCTGCCATATGATAACCCACTTGGCATTTAGGTCAAGGGCTAGACATGGTACTATTACTTTGATCAATCTATTCTTATGGAACTTGCTACAAAATTAATCCAAAGATTTTCTTACATTGTGTATGCTCATTCCGTATTCTTCTTCTTCTTCGCCGCATGTCAGTTTTGGTTATACTTTGTGATAAACTCAGAGTTGTGTACTATGTGTACTTTAAAGACATTAATCTAAAGCGTCACTGGGAAACTGCTTATATAGGACAAAAAGGACAAAAAGTGCTGAAAGAACTTCATTTCTATACATCAGAAAGAGATGAATAGTGAGGTTGATGATGATGATGATGATGATGTGTATCAGATTCTATATTTTATATTGTGCAACTTGCCTACTCTTGATAGTCAATGGTTCTATTATAAGATATTGCTCTGACGGACAGAAACTTTATTGATAAATGAAACAAAACAACTTGGAAAACAACTTGTGAAGATTGTCTCACACATGCAAAACACAAAGCACTGGCAAGTTGAATATTGGGTATTCATAAACTGAGTGATATGTATCTTCAGGTAAGTAAATGATATCAAAAACAACTGTTCAATGATTGCCATATCAAATCCTTACACCATAGAGTTGTTAGTAGGCACTGATTATTTCAGTGAAACTTTCTTAGTTTACAGCAAAACTATTTATTCAATAGACCATTATCACACAATAGAATTATATGAAAGATGGCCAGTGTCACACATGTAAGTCTCATGATCACTCTAAAGATCTATCAAGTGTTCAAACTTTGTTCCTAATTGTATTTTTACAAAGTTAGACTGTCATAGATACAAAATATGTATAGTTTTCTGATTTGATGGAAATGCATGCATGAGGAATGATCATTTTTGGCTATGAACTGCTAGGATTGGACTGCTGGGAACAGAATTCTCAGAATTGACTCGTAGCCACATGAAGTTTCTTTAAATAAAAAAAGTAGGTCTTTGGCTGGATCATGATCCCTGACAAATAGGGGTGGTGGGTACCATTGTACCTGTACAAAACCTTTCTTTTTTGGACCTGTCTGAAAAAATCAGTGGATCTAATTTTAGACCAAGTACAAAATGACCAGATTATATCTGCAGGAATTTACCGATTCATGAAAATGACAAGAGCAAAGTAGAGTAGAGTTGATAGTCATTTTTACCAAGTTTCTACAGTCAAACTTACAGAGTTTACATGAAGACAGGATTTTAAATTGCCAGTGGGAGCTGGATATTTTGCCAAATAGATTCCTTTGTGCAAAATTGGACCATTGTTTTTAATATTGCCCATTTACAAAATTTAACAAACAATATGAGATCCAGGTTCAGGTCCGGACCTAGACCTGATCCTCTGGACCTAAACTGTACCTGTACCTGAATTTTCTGTACTGGTACCCACCCCTACTGAAAAATCATTAGACAGCTAATGGGCAGTTTCACATTGCCTGAAGTTCCTCCTGAGAGGCTGATAATAATGCGGAGCATCAGCACTATGTGCACCTTCAGAGTCTGACCCATTTTGGTAAACAACCTGTGGACCAGCTGCATTTCTAGGGGGAAGGGAAGGAGCCATTTCCTCATAGCCCTGTCCAGAATGAAGAGCTTGTTGCCTGTGACCTGAACCTGAGCCTGATTGACGGCTGATGTCCTCATATTCTCCTGTCACAATGTTTGAACCCACAACACGATTATCCTGCCCAGTCTGGCCATGACCACCGATATCAATGGTTGCAGTAGCTGTGGTGTTTGTGTTGGTGAAGACAACGCTAGGCTCACCAGCACTAGGGTCTACATGTGTACTGGAAGAAGTGTTCCTTGTCCTGATTTTTTTAGTGCACCTTATGGCAAAGAAAATGGCACAGACAAAGAGAGTTGCAGCTAGTACACCCAGAAAAGCACTAAGGAAAACAGGCAGGAAAAGTACTTTGAGTTCTAGAGAATCAGGACCACACATGGAATAGGGCAGGGATGTGACGTTTGTGTGGGCAGATGAAGTTGTTGGTTCACATGTCAGATCTTCTGGGAATATATCATATAGTAAGCTTTTTCCCTGAAAACTACCAGGTCCAGCACACGTGATCGAATATTCAAAAAAGTAGTAACCTGTCATCCTTTGCCTGAATGGGAGCATCCTACAGTCACACTGCCAGGGGTTAGAGCCAAGGTTAGTTGTTGAGACAGAGGTCATTATCTCATATGCCATGGGTAGCAGTGTTTCCATTTGGTTGTTTTCCATATCAAGGTGTGACAGTGTCGAAAGATTTGCTAAGAGATCGACAGGGAAATTGTTGATTCTGTTGTTGGATAGGTCCAGACTTCTGAACCGGGACAGATTTGAAAGTGTGCCAGCTGCAATAGCGCTGATGCTATTTTGCCGAAGAACTAGAGTTGCAAGTTTTGGAGTGCTACTGAAGGTGCCTATCTCGATACTGCTGATGTCGTTATTATACAGGTGAAGAACCTCTAGGTTATCAAGTCCCGCAAACATATTGACTCGGAGACTGGTCAACTGGTTGCCATGAAGCCTTAGATCATATAAAATGGTCATGTTGTAGAATGCTTCGCTATCAATTGATGATATTTGATTATAACCAAGATCTAATACTAACAAGTGCCAATACCTTAAGAAGTCATACTGCCATAAAGCTGTGATTTCATTGCCATACAAGATAACATAATCCATATTTGTTGGCAATAACTGAGGAACACTGTTGAGGCCCTGAGCAGCACAGTTACAGTATGTTGATGAACAACTGATGCTGCTGCAGGCTGTGGTCGCTCCAGTTTCCTTCAGGGTGATCAGCAGAAGAACCAGCAGTCTCTTCATTTTGCCTGAACAAAACACAACAGATAGTAATACAGAATTTCTCCTCATAGTTAATATTCCAGCTTAGCAATTTTCAAAAAGCTTAGAACCTACAAATTAAATTGTTATGGGTAGCTACATGCTTTTTGTTTCATTGCATTTACATAGAATGTATTTCAACCACTGTATCATGCAAGCACAAGGACTTGGATACCACAAAAGTCCACAAGGGCAGCAGTTTTGATCTAAGATCGTCATTGAAGTAGTTTTTCTCCAGAGGCAAAAACCCCATTTGGTCCAGCTGAGAGGGTAGCCTAGCAGGGTTGACAGCCCAGCATTTTCCATAAACCCTTTACCATAATAGTAAGTTCCTCACTTCACCCAGGTGTAAACAAATGGGTACCTGACTTTGTTTGTGGAGGTAAAAGACTACCTTTACTTTACCTTCTGTCTGTACTGTGTATGTGACACTGTTAATATAAGTTACAAAAACTTGAGTGCAGTGCCACATTGTCCTCGTCTGTCCAAAAGCAAATAGAAAAAAATGGTAAAGTGTCTCTTTGTTGGCACCTAGCATTAGGAAATTAAAGGCTTTGTGATAGGAAAATTAGTCCATGATC
>NC_049987.1:21272364-21306947 GCF_000003815.2 Branchiostoma floridae | reverse complement strand
TATAATGTTTCCAAGTACCTTGCAGTCATTTTGGTCTCACCTGGATCACAGCAGATTGTCATGCCCAGCAGCAAGGAAATTATCTGCAGTTGTTGCACCTTGTTGCACACAGACTTGCTGCTACATGTATCTGTCCAGCAATGCTTCAGTCACATAGACTATGTAGAATCTAGTGAAATAAAAGGATCTCACTTCCTCATCAGGAAACTGTGATAACAGTTGCACCATACAAAATGTACATATGGACCATGAACATGGCATTACATATTAAACTTTAAGATGGTCAGTTTCAAGGTGTTCTCATCAAAGGAACATACAAGCTCTGAGACTAGAAAATGAAAGTAAAGGAGACTAGCAAAGAATGAGGCTTACTTACTTAAGATTAGCTCCAAAGTCCTTTACTTGTTGACACCTTTGGTAGAAAGGTCACAAGGAGACTGTCTTAAGGAATTTGTCTCAGCATTTCCTGTTGTCTTAATTCCTGGGCAGCTTTGAACTATGATAAGTTGAAGATGTCTCGTCCTATAAACTGTGTCTGTTGCACCTGCACCCCACCTTGCAACTGTGAGATTTAGATTGTTCAGGGTGCATGTTGATGTTATGCTTGGATGGTGGTTTTCCATGGCTTTGGTCTTTCGAAACAAGAACTTGTGTCATACAGACTTTCAGTAGGACATGTACGTACATGTACATGTATAGGATGCATTTACTTCAAGTGAACTGTTGCCAGTACAGCATCCAGCTCCTCTGAAATAAATGCCTTCATGCTGAAACTGAACACTAGTTCCTCTTTTAACAAAGAAAGTAAAAAAAAATCCAGACAAGACAAAAACAGAGAAAAGGCAATGCTTAACATAACATTTTCTTTGTGATTTTAGGTCACGTTGTCAGAATATACTGTAAAAATTTAAATGTTTTTAAGTTGCAGGGATCTAATTTCTCGGTAGCGGGAAAATGGAGTGTGTGCAGTAGTTTTGAGTTAAACGTTGTGGTAGCGCCATATGCTGTAGTCACATACTGTAATGGAAAAGTGTTTGTGATGGTTTTAGTTGGCAGTTAAGCGGCCATCACAAAAAACGCAAACATAAAAATACATGTAGTAGAAATAAGAAGTTATTTTTCAGACTGAAACTTTATTGATGGATCAAACAAGAAAACTGGTGACAAGGCTGAAGCCTGTCAAATGGAAACCCATTTGTGGAGATTATTTTAAACAGCACACAGCAAACAATGAAACAAGTCAGAACATAACAGGTCAAAAACTGCATTTTTCACACCTTAAGGTATCCACAAACAGACTAAATCTGAGCATCTGAGTAAATATCATGTTATCAAACAACTGCTTAATCCTTATGATATCAAGCCTTACACCAATGACTTAAAAGTTATTGTAGAAAAAGTCATTGTATCACAAAAACAAGTCCTATTTTCACCAAATATACCATAAATGATAAGGTAAATTGTATTAACAGCAAAAAAATTGTATTGATAAGAATACAAACAATTCTGATGATTCTTGTATAGCAAGCAAATATCATGTTGTCCTAGAATGCTGAAAACTGAAGCTGTGTTTATATCCTGCTTAATTATATATAGTATCCAACTAAAATCATAATTTTACCTGTATCCTTTGTTTTGTCATTTAGCCTTCTACACCACACAAACTATTTTAAGATGTCTTCAACATAAATTGGTGCAGAATCCACACATTTCATGGCTTCTGGGTATCTAGTTCCTGACAAATCATGATCTACATAATGTGTAGCTGTACAGTATAACTTCCCTTTGGGAGAACAGTGTAACCAATTTTGTAGGCACTCTATGGTGGCTGCTTACATAACAATTCCAATGACCACCTAAAATATGCACATCAATCCACAGTGACACGTAATTTCAAGCAATGTTTACAGATACAGAGATGACATCAGAATGTCCCTGCTGTAAATTGTATTTGTCTCAGATAGTTCTAAAAAGAAAGAAATCCTATAAAAGTTACAACTGTTTAATGCTAGCCTCTTTAGCAGGTTGACATATGCTAGTTTCTTGTAAGCCTTTTTCCCTTGACTGAAGGCAACCCTATGGTCTGATACCCCAGGCCTATACATTTGTGTGTTCCAATAATGCCCCTATATGTTGACACCTTTATGTTCCCACACTCCAATGTTTTTTAAGGTTAGGGTAAGGGTATATCAGAACGCGGTGGGACCGCGTGGCACGATCGTCAGCGCGTTGGTCTCAAGCCCAAGAGGTCCTGGGTTCGAATCCGCTTGTCGTGTCACCGGTCTTGTGCCCTTGGGAAAGGCACTTAACACGACTTTCCTCACTTAACTCAGGTGAGAATGAGTACCTAGCTGCGGCTAGTGGCAGTGACAGGCCTTTGTGGTGGTGACAGGCCATAGGGGCATGTTCGGGCATGACGCACCCGCCATGACACACGAGTCAGGGGTAGGAGGAACCCCTTGCATCCTTGGTCGGAAGTCCTCCTAGGAGACGGAAACTCCAAACAACAAACCTGCATCTGCTGGGGCCGTCTTACACGTTGCATACAGTTGCCCCTATAGGACTAGTGCGCCAGTGGACGAGAGGGTGGGGAAGGACGCGCACACCCCTCCTTCACCATAAAAACCCAAGTGCAGGCCAGGCAGACGGGTCGCCTGAAAACCCGTCTGCCTACCATTGTCTTCCGAGACAGATGGATGCCAACAACAACAATATCAGAACATGATGGTTTCGGAACAGAGGAATGTTAAAACATAGGGATGTTGGGACATAGAGGTGTCAGAACATATAGGAATATGGGAACATAGGGAAGTGGGAGCATAGGGGGTGTTAGAACATCATGGTGTCAAACATAGGGGGGTCAGAACGTATTGTTGTAAACCCCCTTAAGATTATTTAGTGCATCAAAGTTTCATAATGATTAGGGGCAACAGCACCATGTGCAGCAGCTGACACATTCTGGTAACCAGCCCGTGAACCAGATCCATTTGCAGGAGGGGGAATCTGGTTGCCTTGTTCATCAGTCCTGTACAGGTTCTGCCTCAGACCTGGCTGTGATGGAATGACATCACTATAACCCCCTGTACTTGTTGCTGTGCTACTCCTATCCTGCCCAGTCTGGACCTGACCACTGATAGTGACAGCAGATGGTAGGTTTGTGTTGGCAAAGGAAACTGTAGAGTTTTGGCTCGAAGGAGCTTCCCTGGTCCTACGCTTATGGATGCACCTTATAGTTAAGATGATGGCGCAGATGATAAAAAGTCCAACCAGTAGTACTGCAGCACCCAGCAGACCATTGAGGAAGGAAGGCAAGGAGAACCAAACAAGAGAAGGACCAGGTTTGATTTCTGTCAATTTGGGCTGAACATGTGTACTGGCTGATGTAGGTCTGGGTGTTGTAGAAGGCAGGCCCTGGGATGATTTTGCAGGATCAGACAAGCTAGGTGTAGAGTCAGCAATGTGTGTTACACTGGTCATGAGTGTTGTTGAAGATCGCTGCACAGTTGATGTTGATTTCTCTACATTATCAGAAGGAGAAGGACTGACTGTAGACAGACCTGGTGTAGAGACAGCGTTGTGTGTTGTGCTGAATGTTTTGGAGAATGTAGAAAGCAAAGATGTAGAAACTCCTGGCTGAACTACAGGAGACGAGGTGCTTGGTCTGGGAGAAGCTGTTGTCTCTACACAGATCAGATCTTCAGGATTTACATCCTGTAGTAAGCTTTTCCCCTGAAAGCTGCCAGGTCCTGCGCATGTGATTGTATATTCAAAAAGGTAAGAGCCAGTCATCTTTTGTTTAAAGGGGAGCATCCTACAGTCACACTGCCAGGGGTTAGAGCCAAGGTTACTTGTTGAGATGGAGGCCAGTATGTCATATGCCATGGGTGGCAGCGTCTCTATTTGGTTGTTTTCTATATCAATGTTTGACACAGTAAGATTTGAAAAGAGACCAACAGGGAAAGTGTTCATTCTGTTGTATGATAGGTCCAGACTTGAAAACTGTGGCAGGTTCACAAATGCGTCAGCTTCAATGGTGCTAATGCTGTTGTATGATAGGTCCAGACTGCTGAACTGGGGCAGATTTGTAAATATGTCAGCTGCAATGATGCTGATGCTGTTGTAGCTAAGATCTAGAGTTTGAAGCTTTGGAGTACTATTGAAAGTGCCTGCTTCAATATTGTTCATGCCATTCCAACGTAGTTCAAGAGTCTGCAGGTTCTCAAGTCCCTCAAACATATGAACTCGGAGACTGGTCAGTTGGTTCATATAAAGCCGTATCTTACGTATAGTGGTTGCATTATAAAATGCTTTGCTACTGATTGATGAAATCTGATTATACATAAGATTCAATGTTTCCAAGGCTTTATACCTCGTAAAGTCATACTGCCTCACGGTTGTGATTTCATTGTCAGACAAGGTAAGATAAGTGATGCTTATAGGCAAAAACTGAGGAACACTGTTGAGGCCCCTACTTCCACAGTTACAGGATGATGAACAGCTGCTGCTGCAGGGTGTGGTCAGTCCAGTTTCCTTCAGGATGATCAGCAGCAGAACCAGCAGTCTCTTCAGCTTGGCGGACATGTTGCCTGGAAAAGCAGATTACGTCCAGCCAGTCGGACATATTGTCATGATTGAGACTTGATTCAGGATATCGGTATTCTCAAGTAAAATACACTTTCAGCAACCATATCTTAGCACTACGTATATACAGGTACGTATCAAAGAGGTTGTAGACTTTGAACATGTATGGACAAATAAAAATTTCTACAAAAAAGCAAGGAGGGAGGTACAAAGTGCCTTTCCCAAGAGCACAAAACACAGTGAAGCCTGCCATGGATTTGAACTCAAAACATTTAGATTCTGTGTTTACCTCAAGACCTAATACATGATATATCTTTCAATACATTTGCAAATGGACAGTCTCACCTGGGTCACAGTACAAACAGTCACAGACTAGTATCCAGAGATTGTCCACAGTAGTTTGCCTCTTGTCGATACAGATTAGCTGCTACCTATAGCTTCAGTCACATTGACTTTGCAGAGTCTGATAAAAAAAGAGAATAAAATTGAAAGAATGTGATCTGATCTTCCTAAGTTCTTATCCCCCTATGTTCCAACATGACTATGTTCCATCTTCCCTATGTTCCAACACCCCTATATTTTTTAAAAGATCTGATGCCCCTATGTTCCGATACCTCTACCCCAATTTCTATGTTAGGGTTAGGTGTTGGAACATACATGTAGGGATGTCATAACATACAGGTGTCCAAGGGGTGTCCAAGCACTAAGGAGTGTCGGAACATATAGGGGTGTAACAGTTAAGGAAGAATATTATATCTACAAAAACAGTGTACTTCAAGTTTACTGGATTATTAGTTGTTTTTAGCAAACATAAACTCTTACTTACTTGCTTGCCAGGGAAATGGCATTAAAACTACATTCATTATGAAATCAAATTGACGGGTATAAACAAGACAATACTATTAGTTCTCAGACATGCCTTCAAATGCACTAATAAGTTTGAGACTAAAATGAGGAAGTATAAAAGGAGACTTACTTCTAAGTTTAGCTTCTCCTGTCCTGATAAGCACCTCAGACACAAGGTCACAGAGACATTAATGTTGAGATAGTTCAAGGAATTCCAAGTTCCCTGATCTAAGACGAGGTGAAAAAGTCTACTGTCTGTTCGACCTGCACCACTCTCCAACTGTGCAACTTGAATTGTTTTTGACCGTTAATGTAACATAGAGTGGTTCTGTTTTTACCCACCTTGTGAAACTTAAATTATTTTGATAGTGTACTGTATCATTTTCTTTGGCTTTGGCTTAATGTAAAAAAGAGGAAGTGTTGTTCCTGTTCAATGTGAATGTGAGCTGCTGTAAGTGTCCAAGTGGCAGAAGTCCAGTGTCATGCTGATATGAGATACCAGTTCTTCTTTCTGACAAAGCCAAGGAAAGGGAATAAAAAGTAGAATTCGACTTGAAACTTACTTGATACTACCCGGTATGAAAGACAAAGCCAGAAGAAAGAAATTGCATACTATTTTAGATTTTCTTTGTGATTTGGGGACATGTTCTTAGAGGTAATGATAAACAAGGCAAAAGTGGAAAGACTATTGGGAAGTGTTGACTGCTGTCTCTTTGGACAGCAACAATGACATCAATATTTTGCATCATGCACATACAGTCAAAGCTGCCCAAGAAGACCACTCATAAAAAATGTGCTCTATGTGGACAGGTGATCACTATAGACAGGTCATTGGGTCCTTATGTATTAGTTGGTCACTAGGACAGGACACACAGGTTTACTGTATAGCAATGCACTGGTATCAAAAGCTGAAGGAATGTGACACCATCATCATTCTTTCCACACACATCAAAAACAAGATGAAAGAATGTTTACCATCATCATTCATCATCATACTGTTACAAAACATATAATGGAAACAACATTACAATAAACACTTTGTGACCTTGCAGGTGGTGACCCATGTGGAGAAGGAGCTGGGGGTCAAAGTTCAGGAGGTGAAGATGGAGAAGTTGAAGTACTCATTCCAAATATGGACGGCGATGATGTCAGAGTCAGCTGACAACCAAACCTTCTGTGAGCTCATGTCGCACAATGAGAGTAACCCTGTCAACCCATATAAGGTAAGGACTGGTCTCAGAAATGCATATAATTTTATAAGGTCTTATTTTCAACGACAGGGAATGGACCGATCCCAAAACCCCGCCCCCTACTCGATCATGGTTCTATTTCGAACACCTCCGCCAAAAATAGCTATTTTTGTCCAAATGGGGGCAGTTTTTGATGGAGGTGTTCGATATAGAATAGGGAGTTCTATCTGTTCGATATGGCGTTTGACAGGATCGGTCCATTGTTTCCACTTGCATCATTGTGGATAGACACATAGTGACTTAAACCATGCATCACGGGTTCAAGTCCCATCATCTAGAACATGGTTTGAAACTTAAGCATTTGAGTGTCTTTTCCTCAAGGTATATACAAATGTAAGGTTCCTTCAACACAATCACAGTTGATGACTGGCCAATGTTTTAATGGACTACAATGTATGTGCCATCTATGTGCCGGAATTATGTGTCACTTGTGCTGCCTGAGGAAGATCATGGCTATGAAGTATGTACTGTTGGGTTTAGGAGAAAACACTTTACCCAGCCATTTTCCTGTTGTGTTATTCTGCAGGAGTTTGTTAAGTGGATGTTCGGGAAGTCAGAGCACACCCTACCAGCCATCGGCCTGGGGATGACTGAGTTATGAACTAAAGTGTACTATTTTCCTGTTGTTTTTATCCCACAGGAGTTTGTAAAGTGGATGTTTGGGAAGTCGGAGCACACCCTACCAGCCATCGGCCTGGGGATGACTGAGAAGGTGACCCAGCTGACCACCGAGCAGAACAAGAACTTTATCAAGATGTGTGCCAACCTCAAGACAGAGTTTGAGAACATGCTGGGAGAGAAGGGGATCCTGTTCTACCCCTCGCACCCCAAGCCTGCTCCCAAACACAACGCACCCCTCCTCACCCCCTTTAACTTTGCGTACACCGGGATTTTTAACGTCCTGGGTTTCCCGGTTACCCAGGTTCCCCTGGGGCTGGGGTCAGAGGGCGTGCCCCTGGGGTTACAGGTCGTGGCCCTGCCCTACAATGATCACATGACCCTGGCGGTGGCCGTGGAACTGGAGAAGGCGTTTGGGGGGTGGGTAAATCCGGGGAGGGTGGAGGAACCGGGAGACTGATACACAACAACAGCAGAAGTTTGTTTACTTGTTTATTTGTCTAGATTCACCACATTAGATAACTTAACACCTGCCATTGCATATATTTACACACCACAGGATATTACAGGTATATCATACCACACCAACAAGCTTTCTTGTTTCCCACTGTTTCTCAAATGATATGGAGAAACTGAGTATTAAGAAAACACTCGCAGGCATCTTAGCAAACACGTTCTCCAACATCAAGTCTACTTAAGGATAATCCTAACTCTGATACTTAATTGTCTTTTAATTGGTTTTTATTTTACCTGAGAATTAAGTAAATTCATTGGAATCAGGACTAGCTAGTATTTGTCTCAAAACAGGGTCACAGGAAAAACTGTATTCTACTTCTTGTCTGTTCTGTTTTTGAGACCTACATATATTTAGTACCAAGATAATCAACCAACTAGCACAGCAGCTGTGGTTTACTTACAGAAAACTTTTTTGGTACTTATTTAGTTTAGTTAAGTACTTACCCAACAGATGGTGCATAGGGTGGTGGCCATCTCCATTTTAATAGCCCTTAGGCCACACAACTCTATGTGATCCCTACAGCAGGGGGCTAGTCCACTGGTAGTGGTGTGTGACTGTGTTTAATTACTGTACTATTTCCCAAATGCTGAGTGCTCAGCTGACAAAGCAGTATGTACCATTTTTCAAGTCATTTTTCTGGGGATCAAAATCATGACCTACTGAACGCAAGGCGAATACTCTACTCACTTGGCTATTGCAAAGGTCTTGTTTCTATTAGTTTCATTGATTGATAATGATCTACATGTATCTGCAAAACTGATGTTGTTTTTCATATTCTATATCTCTACTTGATCAATGAATTTGAGAGGGCAAAACATGACCTTGTTTTGAAGCTGGTTGATTTTTAACAGGTTCAGAAATGAGATATATGATACCAAGTGCTCTAAGTGTGCAAAAATGAACTATTGAGAAGGTCTGTTTTTAGAGGAAAACTGTGTAAGAAATCATACCAGAGGGACCATGAAAAAAGTTACAAGGAAGCTAACAAACAAGGAAAGCGACTGTGAAATTATATTGCCGACCTACATGACATTGTATGATATGACTTTTTCACGACTTCCTGAAGGGTGTCTGGTATAGAAAATGATGGCAAATGATGCAATGGCTTCTTTTTCTTTCTAGACATGTCATTTTAGAATAGGGAGCGCATTATCTTCCAGTTATATATTTGGCAGCAGAGACCTACTTTTATCAATGACTATTTTGTTAGAGACTCCAAATGTTTTAAGATAATACAGTTCTCTCTTCGTTGCACTGAACTTTGTTATTTGCAACCTGTATGAGATATGTTTTAAACAGAAAACCTGCCAAAACCAACGCACATAAATGTTATCAAAGAATCTAGTCTTTGTGGTCTGAAATGCCAAAACTGGCATCAAAGTTGTTCGAATTCTGGTGTCAAAATTTTCCTCAATTGATGACGGTCAAATATCAAGGGCTGGATCAAGGGCAAATTTTAACAGTTATTCCTAAAAATGTACCGAAAAAACATGCAGGCAAACAAACTACCATACTAGTACTAGTCTAGCTGTTGTGCTCTTGATCGTGATCCCTGGTTTGGAAACTTCCAATAGCCTACACCTATTCTCGGCAACCATTTGAGCCATTGGTGTTAAGTGATTTTTTTATCCATTTAAGATGGTACAAATTATCAGAAAATGAGAGCATAGGATTTTTCTTATGCAACCAAAAGTTGACCAAGTTTTGGATATTGCTCTGGTTCCCTCATCAGTGTCTGATGACACCTTATTAACAGGAAAGATAGTTTTGGTTATGTAAGAAGAATCCCTAGCCTGGAAGCCAGTGGCCCGGTGAGGTAGACCCTGAACCAGAGGGTCCACCTAAAGGGCATGTTGGTCTTAGAACTGAGAAGTTGTCCTTCATGGGCCATGGAAACCGTGAGTCTGGTCCTCTTGTGTTAGGCTCTGTGGCTGGCCTTTTTTTATTTGGTCTTGTTGTTGTGCCCTATTATCTGAGTGTACACGTACAAATACACGTGTGTACATGTGTACATTGTGAATAAGTTCCTGATTGTTCCTGATTTCTGATATCTGTCCAGGTTGCCAGACCCAAGGCACCTGCTAAGAAGGCTCTGATGTGTTTTGTCCCTACATTTGTATGTATCAGTGTACAAATATGTGTCTGAATTGTGTTGTATAGCTAGTATATGTGCTGCTTTAGCATAACACACCAGCTTTGCAGGCATGCTGGTTATATTGCAATGAAGTTATATCATATCTGATGGTGATGTTTATATTTGCAAGTTATCACGTATATGTATATCTTATATATATATATTTGTGAAGTCTCAGTGTGTGTGTCTTCTGTGTAATATGTCACTTTGAAAAAATACATATCTTTGAGAAAAAAACGTAAGAATGATATTGTGTATGCTGCAAAAAATTATGTTGTATTTGTGATGATTTTGAAGCTGCTGTATATGTTCATATCCATGTATATTACACAGTGTATATTACTTGCTCGCAAATCTCATGATCACAGCACAGTGTGCTTATTATTTAACAGTTAGATATTCCATGCCTTTTCAATGATTAAAATGAAGGAAAAGATGTCCATGTTGTCCTTGGCTTCTTTGTGTTATTTTCTTCTTAGCCTACTTGTATAATATGTTATTGTACATAAAATGATATTTATTTATATTTCAAATTTTGTATTACTATTAGAATTGTGCTAGAGGCTGGAGATTTTGTTCTGTCTCGGTTTTCTCAGTTTACCAACCACCTATTAACCAGCCACCTGTTAACCAACCACCTGTTAACCAACATTCTGTTAACCAACCTCCTGTAGACCAACCTCCTGTAAACCAACCTGTTAACCAACTGCCTGTTAACCAGCCACCTCTTAACTAACCTCCTGTTAACTAACTATTAATCAGCCACCTGTTAACCAACCACCTGTTAACTAGCCTCCTGTTAACTAACTATTAATCAGCCACCTGTTAACCAACCACCTGTTAACCAACCTCCTGTAAACCAACCTCCTGTTAACCAACCTCCTGTTAACCAACCACCTCTTAACCGACCACCTGGTAACCAACCTCCTGTTAACCAACCACCTCTTAACCAACCACCTCTTAACCAACCGCCTGTTAACTAATTACATGTTAACTAACTTGTTAACCAACCACCTGTTAACCAACCTGTTAACCAACCAACTGTTAACCAACCACCTGTTAACCAACCTCATGTTAACTAATTGTTAACTAACCACTTGTTAACTAATCATCTGTTAACTAACCTCCTGTTACCCAACCACCTGTTAACCAACCACCTGTTAACCAACCTCCTGTTAACCAACCTCCTGTTAACCAACCACCTGTTAACAAACCACCTGTTAACCAACTGCTGGTTAACCAGCCTCTTGTTAACAGAGTATATAATAGGTCAATAATATCAAAATCATAACAAATGTGACAAGCAGACACATTTACAAAACATATATGACATCGTAGACGATGGGAGAACCATGATGATTTGACATGGGATTCTTACACAGTTGTCACAATAACCTATCTTCTGTTTTAGAGACTTGGACTCATAGAAGACGCGGCCTAAGGCATCTGTGTGTGTGTGAGTGCGTGGCGTGTGTGTGTGTGTGTGTGTGCGTACCTGTCTGTGTGTGTATCTATGTGTGTGTGTGTGTGTGTGTGTGTGTGTACGTGTGTTTGTGTGTGTGTGTACCTGTGTGTGTGTTTGTGTGTGTACCTTGTGTTTGTGTGTACATGTGTGTTTGTGTGTGTACCTGTGTGTGTATGTGTGTGTGTGTGTGCCTGTGCCTGTGTGTGTGTATCTATGTGTGTGTGTGTAGCAGCACAAATTATTTCCAAATTTATCACTGTCATTAACAGAAAACATCGGTCAACCGTCCGACGATTCAGGAAGTCGTGACTGTCATAACTATTGTTAAACAGGAAATCGGTATAATGATAGCTCATGGAAGCAAAACAAAACGAAAAGAAATCAAACAATGACCCTGATTGCGGCTTGCAACAGAATACATCGTAAAATGTCTTTTCTATGACTTAAAATGTCTTTTCTATGACAATGAATTACATAATCATGATAGCTGTAACGGTAATTCTGACGCGTTCGTTAGCCATTCACGCTTACAGACTACGCTCCAAGCAGATATGGGTTTGTCGTTTCTGATTCTTTCAAGTGATGTGAAACTGTCTTTAATAGAGAGAGAAAAAACATAAGAAGGCCAGAAGAAATGCGAAAAATGCGCACCGAAGCAATCCAAGGCCATAACGCTAGTTCACCTTTATATGTGCGGTAAATTAAAAGTGTATTAAGAATTATCAAGTAGACTGACGGTGGTTTCAAGTTGCAATATTTTCAGTGTAGTTTTAAACCACTGCCTGTTGACTTAATTTTCTTATATACCCGTCGGTTTCTAGATACAACGGATATAAGTTACCCTTCGGATAAAGGTGAACTAGCGTTACATCTTCTTGGAGATCAAAAGCCAGTGTCTCTCTACCCTCCCTTACCCCTTACTTGACCCCTTTCCTCGCGGCCCCTCACCCCGACGAACGTTTAATGACGGAAGCGCCTTAAACACCTGCCCGCTGCCGCTATTGTCCCTGCCGTGCTCCGCACCTGGTGCGGGAACAATGGTGCCGCCCGCGGGCACAACGGCTGGCCGGGCTGCACGCGACTTCGCACATCTGCCCCGCTGTTCCACCTGCCACGCCACTCCCGCCGGAACACACGGCGAGGGCAGGTCTTAAGGCGTGCTTACTGACATTAAGCAGTGGTTCTTTGGTTATTCTATGTGACGAGTTGAGTTAAGTATTTCTACGCTGTACGTTGAACCTGTGGCTGCTTCAAAGAGTCAGAGTTCTTCTCGTCGAGACCAGCGGAAGGTATAGGATCATCTTGCTTGTCAGCAAAGCGAACTTGATCGGGATTGCGATTTCAAGTTTTTAAACTCTTACTGAAAACTTTGCCGTCAGACCAGGCTGTGTGGTTGTGTGCTAATCACTGCAGTCGCTAGATCTGTCTATCTTAAAGTTGCTACATTTGTATTTTGTTTGTGAATCCGACAGACAGACGGACAGACAGGTCTTCGGTCGGCACCCTCTCTCTCTCGCCGACCCCACCAACCTAACCTGAAGAAGCAACAGGTAGGGATTGAATGATTGCTTTTTGGGGGTTGTTGTTTTAAATATAGCACTCTGGTTACCGAAATAAATGTATAATCTTCACTACCTATTTATAACCGTAAATGCCCGTATCTATAGCAGACATCAAGATTGCATTACTTACCGAAATGCATACAAACATTCAAGTTAATCTATGCTGTTCTGTACTAAGGTACATGTATGTAATGTGCTTCAATGTACAGTATAAATTCAAGGCTTATAACATTGAACTTTGGAAGCACGTGGTGATCTTGCTAATTCTAAGTAACTAGCGTTCTCCTCAACTGAACATGTCGGGCTTCAGTATATCTGCAGACCAGCATTTGCACATGTAGTTTCGATAGGGAAAGTTTCCCTTGCCTCGTGGGATTGTACCTTTCTTGAATAGTAAGAGACAATACAAGAGATAATAATTGTTTTACACAATTTTCACTCTACCTGGGTTGCAGGCACTTTTTTGTGAACACCCTTAATGCGGGGATAAAGTGTCAAATCATTTCTAAATCCAGATCTAGATCTATGACATTTTAGATGAATTCATATGTAGCAGAAAAAGATAAGTGAAAGTCAACAAGTTTAGATTAGAGTCAGCTTTCAGACAGGTCAAATGTTGAATTGTTCTTCAGTTTGTCTTTCTGTCTGACAGTCTGTTCTTTGCAATCAGACTTCGACAAAACTATATGTAATAAAATCATCATCATACAACAATTCAACCACAGGAATTTTTAAAAGCTATAACTGCCTTGTCCTAAAGACCTCTGTATCAGGATACAGGTTGTGTTAAGTGTATGTAATCTCCCAGCAGATTTAAGGGGTGCCATAGAATACTCAAAAGCCAGTGGCAGTTGGATACTGCTTGCCTGGCTTCTGATACTGCCTTGTTCCCAGGTAAAATCTTCTGAAAGGTTACCTTAACCGTGTATCCACAGTTATAGCCATATCTGATTTACAGTGTGTAAAAATCTGTAGACAAGGAAGTTGATGAGGCCCGGAACGGTTGTGCTTACTTTAGGGAAACGAATCTCAAATGTGGACACAAGCATAGTCTTTGCAAGACAACGTTGGTTCATTTGAAAAATTCTAGAAATTGGTCAAATATGTTGAATAGTTTGACAGAGGAATTAGCCAGCCATAGATTTACGATTGGCACATCTTTAGTGGACAAATCTGCACTCGGCTAGAACCGACCAAGTCCTCTGAATATAGACCCGTACTTTTGCCAATTTTTACCACATTTACAGTCCGCTTTAATAGACTGAGTAACTTAGAGGTCTACTAGAGAGAAGCTCAAGCAGATGTCAGACGTACTCGTAACTACTTACACACACGCACTTGTGACGGGGGTGGTTGACCTCATAAACTTGTGAACTTTTAAGCATGATATATTTGGTTAATTGGCTTCATTTTTACAGCTACCCTTCACGCCCTTCCGCTTGTATTTTACACTAGTAATGTCTTTTGCTCGGGGATATTTAGAATACTTGTAGAACCGTTTGGACTCACGCTAGACACATAAATCAGTTCCATGCGTCTTTTACAAAGCGACTACCAGGCTCCACATGTTGCTTGAAAATGTAGTGATTGATTGGTTGATTGATTGGCCAAGTTTACAGATAACATACCTGAGGAGCTAGACGATCAACAACTAGTTTTTCGCTTGTTTTACAAAGTCACTAGCCCTGCCAGGCGTCACATGTTGCTTGAAAAAGTAGGAGAGATTAGCCAAATTTACAGATAACATACCAGTGGAGCTAGGCGATCAACAACTTCAGTTTTCGCTTGTTTTACAAAGCCACTAGCCCCTGCCAGGCTCCACATGTTGCTTGAAAATGTAATAGAGATTGGCCAAATTTACAGATAACATACCAGAAGAACTAGACGATCAACAACCACAGTCTTTTGCTGACTATAATCTTGGGCTGGCTACCTCCTCTGGCGTTTTGTCTGTAAATTTGTCCCTACTATTTTCAAGCCACATTTGGAGTTTGGTAGTTGCGGCAAAGACGCCACTCCTGTTTCAATCCTGCTATCAATACATGATCTCCACCTAGCCACCAACAGGCTTTCTAAAGGGATCAAGGCTTGTGGAATATGGTAAAGTTGTGTGGATAGTTTGACAGGGAGAGTGATCACAGTAATCCAGCGTAGTTAGGCTAGCCTCCGCAACAACTCTCTCAAACGGACCGAATAAATAAAGGTTTTATCTAGTCCCAACTATGTGTAGCGTGCAAAGTGTATTTTACATCAAGTGTGTTTTCACACAAAGTGTGTTTTAATGAATAACATTTGGACACATTAATCAGCATGCGCCACCAGAAACGAAGCGAACCATACATACATACATTCTGGTCAAAATTTGATGAATATCATCAAAGTTATCTAGCCGGACGAGTCTAGTAGATATATACATATCAACAACTGGGTGAACACTTTCCGTTTCTAGCAATTCATCAAACAATCGTCGGTGACTTGCTAACTTAAATCAAATGTGTACTACATGTATTATAGTAGTATTACATATGCAAAGGAACTCTCACCATTTCCCCCCGTATCCGTACATACGATACGTACGGTACTACATGGACTTAATACTATAACTGTTATCACAGGGGGTATAGACACTTACATGTACTATTGATGCAAAAATGTAACTCATATCTTAACATAAATACAAGATCTAATTTTGTGGGCCGTAGCTATCTATTTGAAATTTTGTTTGAAATCTGTTTGATTCACAACATTGCAGACTGAAACAACTTGGATCTTAAACGATATGCAGAACAAAAACTGCTGAAAGTAGCATTTTCAGTTGGCCAAAGCTGACAGGACACATTGGAAGCCTGGGCAGTGGACACACTGACGTTTCTATTATTTACTACCAAAGGCTTTTCTCATCAAAATCATTTGTTTTTAGCCGGCCCGTATTTAGAGGCGTTTTAGGCTGTATAATTTAAAATATAGTTTAGTAATAATATTAGGGATATGTTGGTAGCACTTTGTTCATTTTAAAATTGATATAAAAAAACGTCGGACATTAAACGACATTCAGCTAAAGTTGTCGACGTTTGTATGTTTGGGTTAACAAAAATGTAGATAAATGTCTATTTGGTTCTTTTCGATCCAACCTCTACGTATATTATTATCATTAAGTCTAAACGCTCCTATCATTTATCGAAAGTGTAATTAAAAGCCATAACTTATCTCTATCTAACGCGTAGCTTAACAATTGGTTCCTTTGTGTGGCGTGAATTATTGTGTAAATGTTTGGGTATGCGCAGCCTCCAGCCAAAATGATAGCATCTGTTTATTTCCAGAGATTGTGATCTAATACTTGCAGGTTGCATACCTGTCCGACAATGTTGGTCCCAATCCAACTTTTACATTTCAGTCCTGGCCTGGTGCAGTCTTACACATAAGCTGTGTTGATTAATCTTATGTCTATTTCCATGAAAGAGACAGTTGTAGTGGTGTAATTAAAATTGGGAAAACCCATTAAGTTTTGTTCGTTGAATTCGGAGCAAATTACTGACGCTTGTGAATAAACAGGGGTGCGCCCGGTGGCTAGAACAGCGGCGGCTGTTCCAGTTGATTGCACACGCCCCAGCCATGATTGGTGATTACCGGTCTCGCGTCGATCGCGTGTCACTCGCAAGGCCAAGACACCGCCGGGGGCTAGCCTCCATAGCAGGCTCTCTGGGGCCCTTTTCCCGTCCTTTTTGGCCAATGGTCAAGCGACCCATTTCAAAACGAAATGTCCAGCAAAAGTGTATTATGAGCCGGAAAAAAAGCTCCAGAGAGCCTTCTATGGCGGCTACCGATTGTCGACCGTCGCGGATTACTACGGGGCCAATGGTCAAGCGACCCAGTACGAAAAGAAATGGCCAGAAAAAGTGTATTATGAGCCAAAAAAGGCCCCACAGTACAGAGCCTGCTATGGAGGCTAGCCGGGGGAGCGGCGCACACAACACTGATAGAGAAGCCATCACTCTGACAGGAACTCCCGAAACAAATCCCCGTAAACATCTGGTAAAAAAACATATAGATCCGATAAGAGTAAAGAGTGGTTAGTTTTAGAAATGTCTTTCGTCTTTTTGTCCGCCGCGCGACAATTTTTTGGTGCTTTTCGGTAAGTTTTAGTTGTTTTGCTGCAACTTTGGAAGGCGATTACATTTGAAGAACGTAGCAGGAACGTATCAACTGTTCTCTGATATGAGAAATTTGCTTGAGAACGGCAACTCTGTGTATTTACTTATTTTATATCTCGCAATAAAAAGTACTTAACCTGCAAAGACACGCCCTAAACAAGATGAAGTCTTAATTTTTCTGAAGACAATAGATTTGTAGTCCAGAAGGAAAAGTCTTTTACAGAGCGTTGCCAGCTTTGTCGTCTTTATTATTGACTGACACAAGGACCATAGAACTTCATGTAATCCTCGCATTAAAGCTCCTACTATCGGCATTGATCTGTGTTTTCTACCTGCTTCACCGGACGCGACAGTCATCCTTATAGGCTACATAACACCTGTTAGATTCAGCATTACGGCCAACTAACACCAGGCATAGAGCGAAACTAACGCCCAAATGAGTGGTTTGTATCTAGCATTACATGTACTTTACCTTTTTATAGCAGAGAAAGGTGTTATTCTACCACACTGTTTGGGTTGGTGCCAAAATATCGTTCGAATACGCAAAATACAACCTTTCAGCCGGTATGCAACTGGTGGAAAATCTGAGTAAGCCTCGCCTAAGGACATATCCATTAGGCCACCTTAACAGCGACATTGTCGTGTTTTGAGCCAACATCTCTAAGCCCAAAAGTCTGGGGAATAGTTTGTTGCTTAACGTATTTTCGGTGTAAATTCCACAACACGCCAAACAAGCTGTAATTTGGTATGGTTGACATGGATAAACCATGGTCAAATCCCTGAAAATCTCTGGACCGACATCGGCTGGATATCACGCATAGCGATGGTGCACATGGCGAACAAAGGGAGGGACATAAATTATTCACGTCGTTTGTTAACTTTTCGCTTCACCTCTCATCTCTCTTAACAAATTAACTATGTTGCACGTTTGGGTCTTGTTTTTAATTGTTACTTCTCGTTTGTACATTTCGAACGCGTTATCTTTGCGAGTGCATGTTGTAAAGGTGGGATCACACGTGCGTATATATTTAAGTCCGTATGAGGCGCGCATGGGAGTATTTGCCTCCACCCGGCTCCACAGGTCGTTGTAAAAATAATAGAAATTGGACAAACGTAAACAGGTAACATGTCAGACAAGTTAGCTGGGTCGCTAACCATACTTCTCGGTCGGCTAACTCATCTCGCATGTTATGTATCTATATTTGTCCAATTTGTAGTATTTTTCCCGCGACCTGTGGAGCCTGGTAGAGACTAAGAGCTTCATGCGCACATCAAACGGATTTGAATATATACGCATTTGTGAACCCACCTAGCATTCGTCATTTCAGAGGGTGACGTAAAACCGGTAGCGTGTACGAGGTAGCTTCAGGCATAAGCCTCAAACCTCTGCACGTAAAAGAACCCAACACACTTATTGAAAAGAGTAGGGGTGACCCGGTGTGACAGCGATCTGGCCCCCCCCCGGCGATCTCGCCCCCCCGGGGGGCGAGATCACTAGCGTTTTCGCCCCCCTTTAGCGTTTTCGCCCCCCCCCCCCCAGAGCAGCTGGTTACTACATATTACAGGTGCGCTACCTGGTACTATACTGCACCTGGGGAGTAACGTGTATGGTGTGTTACCTGGTACCTTATGGCACCTTATTACCGTACCGTAAGATGCCTGTCATACCTCGAAAGTCGATACTATATTGTTCGGTGCAAACATGACATTGAAATGAAAAAGACAATTTTTGCAGCTGAGGTGGCATAAAAACAGTGCTACTGCGAACGTATAAATCAACACCGTCTATGGTACGGAATACGTCAGCTATATGTTTTCAATTTGTCACAGTGTTTTCTTTCTTGTGCTGGAAACATTTCCAAAGCACTAACAAAAACACACGTGAATAATAGTTTCTCATTATAAACACTATCTACGCGCAAGTTGATATAGCTGTTGCTAAATGTTACACAAACACTGATAAAGTACCAGTCTTAAGAAACACGGGTAAAAAAAGCATCAGTTCCTAAATACTAGAAAAAACAGTCATGTTGGAGGTGAAGATATCCCTTGGCCAGGTGCATATACCAAAATGTGCGTTATTCTAATTAATACCTAATATTTGCATAATTAATAAAGACATTACATAGTTCTTTTGTGGTCACTTCATGGTAGAGACTTCATATTGGAGATATATAGGTTGTTTGAGGACAGGTGAATACAATGAAATACATCTTATGTCAAGACTCAGGTATATGCAATAATGGGAATACAAGGGACCCAACCCTCCTTGTCTGAAACAAGTTCAACTATCTTATTACGTTAATATTACGTTAATTACGTTAATATTGATACTATGAATGGAGTTATGTATCAAACTCGTGTACTTATATCATTCTGAAACTGCATTTTGTGATTTATACCAATCAACTTCTAAAATGTCATGTAAACCCGTTTTTTTTTTGGGGGGGGGGCGAAATCGCTAAAGGGGGGCGAGGTAGGGGGGCGAGATCACTAGCCGGGGAGGGCGAGATCGCTAGCGATTTCGCCCCAGGGGGGCGAGATCGCTAGTGATTTCGCCCCCGGGGGGGCGAGATCACGGGGGGGCGAGATCGCTGTCACACCGGTATGTTTGGCTAACTATGCAAGTTGTTGCGAAGCTTTGCCCTTGGTCTGAGCCTTGGTCTGAGCTGCGGCCGCTTACATGGCATCAACCATAGCGTCTTTTAATGTTATGACGTAAACGAGTAGGAAAGCGTCAGCTTGGAATGTCGCTGTGTGGTTGGTTCAGAACGAGGTGTGGCATTTGAAGCTTAAAATGTTAACCACGCAACATTACCGTCACCGAGGTTATGTTTTCGGTAACGTTTGTGTATGCATGTTTGTTGTTTGTTTGGACGTCCGTATGTATGTTTGTGGTCCCACAGCATGACTAAAAAAGCTATGGGTGGTTTATGAAATTTGATATGTATGGTTAGGTCTTGTCCTATCATATAGATAATACCCCCCTGACAGTTTGCCTTGGTACTACAGCAGAACCCCTCGTTTTCTTCTGAATATACAGTACTATATACGGTAGATAGACCTTGGTCTAGGTTCATGCCCCCTAATTAAGTCTCCTGGAACTTTTACAAACTCTAGTTTAAGTGTCACACAAATTTGTACCCTGCCTGTTGGTCAGACACGGCCCAAGGCCGGGCCAACTGGACCGTGCCCTGACCGCCACCAAGCGTCAGTTTTGAGGAACGGAAACAAAAGGGACTGGCCTTGACCCGGCGGGTAAGGATGTCACACTTCGGCCTCGTTTCGTCAATCAACCTGCTCATCAAACCGTCTGGGGAGGTGGAAGGGAATTTGTAGTCATCCTTTATATATGTCATTAGGAAGTTGTGGGCTTTACTATAGCAACAACGTTAACGTACGAGTTCAAATTTTTCTACAAAGAGTGAATTTAGAAAAAGGAAAAAAAAATTAAGATATCTTTGTTACAGAGTTAACGAGGACTTCCGAATACAACATGACAAAGCCCAAGATCAAATCGTCTGGACAGATGGAAGGAAATTTGTTGTTATCGTTTATACCTCTTACAAGAAAGTTGCGAGCTTTACTATAGCGACAAC
This sequence comes from Branchiostoma floridae, assembly GCF_000003815.2. NCBI lineage: Eukaryota > Metazoa > Chordata > Leptocardii > Amphioxiformes > Branchiostomatidae > Branchiostoma > Branchiostoma floridae. The sequence continues at coordinate 21,286,224 of NC_049987.1, read as the reverse complement.
GTACGAGTTTAAAATTTACTACAAATACAAAGATTAAGATCTAAAATTTAAAACAGACCAAAAAATTCTGTACTCGTTGTCGTGGCTCACATTCTCTGAACAAAGTTAGTGACAACTTCCAAACACAACATGACATTCAGTAGTCATTATGAAGTGTCAGTTTTGCGGGACGGACACAATAGCGACGGGCATTGACCCAGTGGCTAAAGATGTCACACTTCGGCCCCGTATCGTCCAGCAACTTGCCGAATTTCTCGTTGGCATACATGTAGGTCACCAGAAATTTGGAAACTCCGCTAGTGACGTTGTTCTAAGTAAAGAATCTACACATAGTGTCACTGACGAAAGGTAGTGGATTCTACCTGAAGCGTCTGACCGTTTCCAAAATCATATCCAGTTTGCTTCAGTAATTGCTATTTGGCGTATATCATTACCTGGATGTCTAACCTTCATCGACCTACTCATAATACATACATATAAACCTATAGCTATGGTCACGTTGATATCTAGTAGGTGTCCGATCGGGTAGTTTGCGGGAAATAAAAGTACGATATAAAAGACAACAAAACACAAAACAATAGTCATGAGCATAATCTATGCATAATTCTTGGTGCACGCTTGTATGGTTCGTTCCCGCAAACAGTCCAACCGGGCCCAGTTAAGGTTTAGAAATGTGACATTTACATAGTTTTACTCATAGCGCAAACACCTGTATAAAAAGCTAATGGGGTCTAGCTTTCAAGTACAACATGACAAAGCCCAGTGAGATAAGTATCTGATTTTAATGCCTGCTCTTAAAACCTGTTAAAAGGTCTTTGTCACTGATTGTCGCTAGCGCAGCTTGAAGGCGCCGGAAATTACAATCCCGACTCCTGCATGTTGTAAAGTTAATTACTGGGTTGTGATCCGAGAGTCTTACAACATAATTTCAACTAATGGAGCCCCTCCTGACATAAGCCAGATATCGATATGCAAGTTTTTCTACGTATGCGTGTGTGTTCTTGTGTGTCTTGTGTGCGTGTTTAAGTGTGTATTTGTATGTGTGTGCGTCTGTATATGTATGTGTGTATGTGTGCGTATGCGTGTGCATTTCTGAGTGTGTACGTGTGCGTATGTGTGTGTTTGCGTGTGCATTTCAGTGTCTGTGTATGTGTGTGTGCGCGCGCATGTGTGCGTTTGCGTGTGCATTTCTCTCTTTCTATGAGTGCGTATGTGTGTGTGTGTGTACGTGCGTGCGTGAGCGGGAGAGGGACAAAGAGAGATAACGTTAGGTAAAAGACACTCTGTCCAGCTGAAATATCAGATGTGCTTTTTCCTCAAAATATTTAGTTCAGCCACGTACATCTTTCTTTTCATGTGAGAAAAATTGAAATCAATGGAGTTTTTTGACCTTCTTGATTTGACCTTCAAGGCGACAAGTTAGCTTCTTGGCCTCGAGTAATTGTGAAATGATTGTGCGATTTTACCAAAGACTTAACCTGTCCCTATCATTATGATATTCGTCCGCCTTTTGGTCCGATGAGTTCTACATTACGCCTAAGATCCGGACATTGTGCCGGCATGACGGCGACACAATATCGTCTGCCGGAGATGTCAATCACACCAAGGACATGGCAACGTGTGTTCGACGGTTCGATCCGATAATTGCCGTCTTCACGCCATGTGTCAAAAGAGATCTAAAAGCAGGCTGGGTTGAGTATTAGCAGGCGCAGCTCGGACTTTCAAGTCTTCGGCTAATGTTTCCAGCCTGGAGCGATGTTTTAGGGAGGCAGAGAGGTGGAGTAAAAACCGCGCTCAACTGTCGGGTGCGATTACAATCCCCGTGCTCGTCTTGTAAATACTACTGCAATGTAGTACTGTCAATCCGTCTATATACAGACTATGATACCTGAACTGCGTAAAACAAAAATTGCAATGTAAAATACTCGGAAAAAGACTACTAGCTGCTGACACATACAACTCAGAGGTGCAAGAAGCATCTCAAAGTTCAATTCAAGACGCTTGTTTGGATCACTAGCTTCATGCAATCGTCTTCTATATATAGAAAAGTAACTAGTATTTACGCCAGCTTAAACGGTGACCTTATGGTTCTGTCCTTTTCATCTTAAAGTCGCTGGAAAGATTTTAGCTTTTTGTAAGTTTAAGCAGCGTGTTTAACTATAAATAACCCAGGTTAGGAGTTTGGTGATTTCGGCAAACGTTGGGCTCAATTCAAACACATACAAACTGTTTTTGGCTACTGGTCTATCTTGAATCATGTTGTATTTTCCAGGGAAATTGGGGAACAAGGGTAGTTTTTTAGACAGTCGGCAATTTAGGAAACTGCCAAGACACATTACGGCTGTGGCTATGGGTATGATTATATATGCCGACTCAGAGTCTGTCCTTAATAATAGTGCACGGGTCTAAGTGTCTACGTACACACCCACAACAAGGCCACAGCTTACAGTTCATATTTTGTGTGCCGCTTTCCACTGCGAGAGCGCAAAAAACTACGGAGCAACCAAAGACCTAACAGATCGCTTAGGGAATTTCATAAATAATGAGTGATTTTTGTCATTTTTGAACTACTACTTTCTCAAAAACGTACTGTCTATTTTGTTGCCTACATTTTTTTTCTCATTTTGTAGCATATTCTAATTATGGGTCACGCACGTCGATAAAGGTTAGACATCCGGGTAATAAGATACGCCAAAAAGCAGTTACTCAAGCAACTGTGTATGGTTTTGGAAATGGTCACCACCTCGCCGCCTCCTCCTCCATGACCTCAATGGAACGCGGCCTGGACGTCGATTTGGAGCTAGCTTCACACGAAGGTTCAATTCGCAAACAAACTTTAAAACAAACACGACGAAAATCAGTTTCAGTTTCCATACAAACATTTTAGCGACGATTTGTTATTGCAGTTTTCACTAACAGTGTGCTTTCTGTGTAGATTAAGGTACTAAAGCGGTCTGGTGTCAAAACAGGTATTACCAAACCACCTGCTGTGCGCATTTTGCGAGGTAGCCTTGCCCTCGGCTGGTTGAAAATGACGAAGGATCGATAGGTACGTGCAATGTACGGTTGTCTTTTCTTGGCGATTCCTACTAGCCTAGCTGGGCGCCATCCTTCGTAGCAACCACTTGCTGAATGTATGTTTTCGCTTGCAAACTACGGTTAGCAAGCGAAACAATTGAGCCAGCGGTTACCACGGAGTGTGTTGGCTATCGGAGCCAAACACAATCCTGGGCCGGCTTCACTCCTCTGGCAGCTTTTGATACTATCTTTTGCTACCGTAGGATCTGCTTGGAGATGAAACCGAATAATATTCCCTCCCTTCACTTAAAATACAATGTCTCTAGTTTCAATTAGATAGAAGAGAAAATTTCTTGGATTCTTGATGTTGGTGTTCTGAACGTTGTAGCATTTTATTGTCTCCGCCATACTAGGCTAAGGAAGTGTGTGAGTAACGTTTACCTCGCGGTTGTCTTTCAACTTTGCTCGATGCAGTTCACTACATCGATGCAAGGTGGCGTTAGGTGAAACACCACTACGTACATCTCGCCCCACAATCAGGAAGACAAAGGAAAAGGAGTAGAAAATGTAATCAGTTTTTTTTCACCAGACGGCGGCTCACTCAGCAAGCCCAAATTCTAGCCTCTGTTGCAGACTCCAACTGGCTGTAGTTATTTTCTTATTACATTGTATTCTACCAGGCTTCTAAATTATCGTTACATACTCGTGTTATGGTTCCATCAATGTTTAATCAACAACCGTTATTACAGTGTTTTATAGATATGAATGATAATAAGGATTTGTAGTATTTTAGAACTAGTTTTGATAACAATTGTCATGAATTCGCAAATCAGCCAATAGGCTGCGACTTTAAAATACTTAATATAATCTTTGATAAAGAAGTCATCCTCATCACTATAAACTTAGCGCGGACTTGTAGTAGGAAATGATGGTGTAATAAGAAAGTGGTACCTACAAGAAAACAGTTGGAGGGACTCTGCAACTAAGGCTAGCTGAATGTTACCTTACGTTGGTATCCCCCCGGCTAGTCTCTACCAGACAAAAGATCCTTGACCAGACTGACTACGTTGGCTATTATATGAAGAATAACTTGCCAGGGGAGTTTTGCTACTAGAGAAGTTTGTCGGCCGCGCAGCCGAGGGAAAACATGAACCTAAGCTGGACTGACTCCTCTGGCTAATTTCCCGATTTTGGGGGGTGAATTCTACAATCCCCGCACCCCCGTGGGAAGGCCTGGTGGAGGCTAAAGAGAAGCGGGTGGGGGTACCTACGGAGCGGACCAAAGCGTCGTCATTTGCTAATCACCAGTGGCAGTGACATGAATACCACATGTCACACTGTCACTCTCATTTTCTGCCTTCTTTGTTTTGCAAACTACATGTTCATAATCCTATTGTGCTTATTCTTTTAAAACCACCCGCGATGATCTTTATTTGTGTGTCCGTTTCTTTACCATACTTCTTTCACTTTCGCCCTGAAATATCAACTTTAATGGGTTACAGGGATTGCGTGCAAGACTTGCGGTGTGAAAATCAGTATTTTTTTACATTGATAGTTTTCTGGCGAAGAACTAGCATGCGCTATATGCGCATTATTTCTTTCAGGATTTTCTTGACTTTTTTCAATTTCAAGCGTTAATTTCGAAATTTTGGTTTCCTATAGCCTAGAAATAAATGGATGAAGACCTTTATTGCATATTTTTGCCCCACTGGGCTAAGTAAAGGTCACATGGTAGCAATCATATACATGTATCTGTAACAATGGAAACAATCATACACATATATACACACACACACACATATATATATATATATATATATATATATATATAAATACATATGCGTCTTATCTATTCTAGGACATTCGACTTCCTCTCGCTTCTTGGTAATTGTATAGATGTAGCTAGCTGTATGGTTGGTTAGAGTTGGTTTATCAAAAGCGAATACAGGAATATAAATTTCTCTTTACTATTCAAGTATTTGAAGTGGGGAAATTTACTTAACACAAATAACGTTATATGTGAGATCTAGAAAAACGGGGCAGCCACTAACAGATCAATCGCCAAACCCAATATCTGCTTGCAGATCGGAATAGCTCCCAGCAGACGTCATGAGTCCGGTTAACGATCTGTGTCGTTTGTTTCGTTATCTCCTGAGTGTTTACCGAGTCCGGCCCGCGCTGTGTGCGTTACGCGCCACGTGACCACCCCCACCACACGCCACAATAGCGCACGTGCCGGCATGTCACAACTCTTCCCATTGGTCGCACAGACACGCTTACACACGTGGGGCGATAGAACGCGCGCTGCCATTGGTCGGGTGGGCAACAGGTATGAAGTATGTATTAGTAATTTATCAGGGAAAGTTCGGTAGTGTTTTAGGGTCTACGACCAGTAGCAGGACTCTTCTGACGTTCCTGTAGACAGAAGTTTTGACGTACCAAGGACGTTACATCGTAGCCTTGGTTTTATATATGATCACGGTAGATAGTGTTTCGATCAGTCTCTTGTTTTTACCCCTTCTCTTGATAAAAAGACGTCTAGTGGTGCTGGTAACGAAGTTAACGTTTAATGTCCTGTATTTTTAATTCCGTGATCCACCAAAGTTACAGCAAGCATTTGTATATTTCTCAGTCTTAAACACCACGGTAGAATTGACCTTTATCTTGTCTGTCCAACCGTCGTCTTTGGGCTTTGTAGACAACTATACGGACATATCAATAGTGATCCACATTACATTTGCACTTTATCTTGCAAGACGTCATCATGTGATATATCAATAAGGAATGAATAATACTGGTTCGAGTCAATACACCGTAGTCGTAACAGGTAACATTGCAAAGTATTTTATAACACTGAGAGTGTCTATTACCTCGTCCTTACAATACCAGCGCGGAAAGGTTATGTTCCTCATTCCGAGTTGTGGATTTTAATAAACTAGTAGTAGTACGTCCTTGATATCAACTGACCCCATGGGAATCGAACTCGCGACCCCTGACCCGCGACTACCGGACGGTCCCCGTGCGGACAATAGGCGTGTGTTGGAGCGTGGCGTGTGTGGGTCTGGCCTCGGGCGCTCATCATAGGCAGGCGGCCGGCCACTCGCCACACACCCGCAGTCACGTCCGCAGCGCCCGCCCGCGTAAGCTCGCCCCCGATAATCACCCCCGCGCGCCCGGGAATTTTCCTCGGGGCCTCCGCCATGAACTCCCCGCAGTCCACCAGCGGCGACTCCTGCCCCGACAGGTACGGCAACGTGTAGACTATTTCCTCTCTAGAATCCCTACTTCAACCACAGGAGAAGCGATCGCCGAGATTGTATTGTTGTCCCGCCGGCCGTATGTAGGGCTTACACAGGGAGTAGTTTACATACAGCGGGCCGATCTGCATGAGAATGTGCGCGTCTGTTCCGTACTGACCGCTCCCTTTGTCCGTCCACAGCCCACCGGGCCCCGCACGGCAGCTAGACGGCAGCAGAACGACGGGAGAACCGCCAGACATGGACCGACACAGACGGAAGCGGAAGGCCGGGGTGAGTACAAGTCTTAAACTTTTCTTAAAGAATCACGCGCGTGTGTTGGGGAGGAGAGTTTGGCATTGTACAGCCCACCTGTAGCTCGTGCTGTGATTTACTCGTGCCGCGGACGGGACAGATGTGTGCCAGTGGGCTGGGGCGGATTTACCCGTCCCATGGGGGACAGATGTTCGGTAATGTTGGTGTCTGATGTTCTCTGAGCCGACGGACACTCCGTACATGTACGCTGGACTGTGTTTCATAGGTGTTTCCGCACCTGGGAGGACGTAGGGTCTTGTTGTGTTGTTCTGTTTAGGCTTGCTCTGAGTTTATAATAGCTTTTTTCAACTTCTGTTGCTTGAAAAGCACGGAGGAGAATAAAATACAAAAGCGATTTAAATCCTATACCACAAAGTCTTCGAAGGGTAATTATAGGCACACGGTTGGTCTAATATCGAATATAAAACTAGAACGGCGGTTAAGTCGTGGTTGTATCCACCAGAAAACATTTTTTGGTGTAGTTAAAACAGATTTTCAGACAGAAGAACTCCAGTTTCTAAGCTTGAGTACTTTGCATATTTATAAGTTAGTTGGGTATTATTCAGCAGAGAACGTTTGTTTCGTCCTCTTTAACGACATATGTTAGCTGGATGGCAAGGACTTCTTCAATTTGGGTACACCTTTTCGAAAGGCATGCTACCTTCTTAAGAAAACGCCCCTTCCCTCAGAAGACGTGCTGCCAAGGAGGTTTTAGGTGTAGCTAAAGGCACGAGGCCGATGCGGGGTTGTAAGCTGCGTTATTACATTGTCGTGTGGAACATTTCTGTGTTAAGTACCGCTGTAAGTACCGTATGGAGTGGGCGGTCGGCAGATCTCCACGATTATTCCCGACTTGTGGAAGGTTCTGTCAATAATTGACACACGGGCCGCACGACCCCTCACACGGGCGCGCAAGGGCTGAGTAATCTCCGAGCAGATACAGGGAGGAACGGTAGCGTTTTCACGCTGGATGTGCCTAATCTCCAAGCAGATGTAGGGTGGGGATCGTAACGATTTCATGTTTGCTGTGTCGAGTCATGTTTAGCAAGCATTGGTCGCCAAGCAGATGTTAGGGGTCGTTACGTTTTCCTAACTGCCCGTTTCTTTTGCAAACTGTTCCCCTAACAAACAGCTGGTAAAATATGGTGTCTCCCAACGTCTGCTTGGAGATCAATAAGAATAGCAATCTGTGACAGAACAATAGCATCGTGTCGACGTTTTTTGTCGACGAAAGTCACTATTTCAGCGCCTTACGTGCGAGACAAGACAACGCTTTACAAGGACAAAGTGAACTTCGATATACTATTGTTCTGAAATTCCTTTGTTGAACTTCGGCAGTAGACAGTTTGTCTTTTGCGAACTCTTTTCTCCATAGATTAGTTGGTTGTTTGATCGTGTGTTTGAATAGACAATATCTTACAGTTGCAAATATAGTGTCGACATTCTATTGTGTTGATATTCAATGGTAGAAGCCACAAGTGTGATAAACTAAAACATAACAACCTGCATTAGATCGCGGTGTGGTTGTGAAATTGTGTCTACAAAACGACAATTGTATGACTAAACGGAATGCAAACCACGATGATGATAATTCTTAACTTAATACATCAAATTCTAAGAGTTACAGGCGGTAATTTACCATATATTGCCAGCAATAAGGCAAGGAGGTTATATGTCTATATAACCTCCTTGAGTAAGGTAATTGCAATTTTATCAAACATTTCCTAAAAGTCAGAATACATGTAGTTACCTTCGCTAAAACTAAAATGTTATGTTTTCGGTAGAGATTGGTGTGTCTATGTGGATGGACAGCATAACTCTCGAAGGCTTGGACGGATTGTCTTGAGATTTGGTATGTGGCCCGTAGTAGACCTAGTTTTGGACCGTATTTTTGTTTTCCTCCCGTCCCAATTTAACAGACAGGTGAGGGTCGCACAGTCCGAACAGACACGAACAGTGCTTACGCGTGAACCAGTGTCTGACAGGTGAACAAAGCCCGCCCGTGCGAGACACCGCGCCCCGCCCAGACTGTTCTCGGAAGTAGGGCGATGTTCTGCCGCCGGCCAGGGTCGGAAGGTGCCCGGGTTTAGGGCTTGATGAGCAAGAAAAGAAAGTAATCCATATCAGCCAAATGTCACCGAGTGTACGATATATTTTTTATGTGTAAAGTGGAATAACTTAAGCGTCGCACGACACGTTTTTGCGACATATCGTACTACAGCATCTAGGCCCGCCTACGTTGGTACACAGCAGGGAGCCTGCGATACTTAAGGCGTTGTAGTCACTACTCCAAGCAGAGGTTAGGCTCCGGCTGTTTTTTTATTACCCCTTTAAAGTAATTTTATCGGGCTTTCTATCTTGAACTCTTTCTTGATGTCTCGAAGAAACATGACAAAATAGATAGTCAGATAAAACGATTAAAAAACGTCAAAAACAGCCGCAGCCAAGCCTCTGCTTGGGGAGAAGGCCAGCGAACACCAAGAAACATGACAAAATAGAAAGCCTGATAAATTGTCATTGTCATTGTCATTGTCATTGATAAAAACGACTAAAAACAACCGGAGCCTAACCTTTGCTTGGAGATTAGTCACTACTTACTACTAGTACACAGGCTATGGCATGTATGGGGAGAATAATTACCAGGGGAGTTTGGCTACCGCAGTTGAGACTGAGCCTCCTGGGCAATTACTCCCCATTTTGCAAAACGCATTGGACAAGCTCATTAACAGCAAATTGTTACCTAATCAAATAGCGTTTAGAAAGTAGGTGCGAATAACGCCGACACCGGTGGCCCTAGCCTCCATAGCAGGCTTTATGGGCCTTTTTTCGTTCTTTCCCTCATAATACGCTTTTGTTGGCCGTTTCTTTTTGTACTAGGTCGTTTGTGCTGCCGGCCCGGCAAAAATGTATCATGAGAAAAAAAAAAACGAAAAAAAAGGCTAAGTGGATCATGGGCACTGTCTCACAGAACGAGATTTTGTTATCGGAAGATCTGCTTGGAGCAAGGGGACTGATAACGCGTCTTCCCCCTGTTCGATATCGGAATGAAGCAACTAGCAGAAGATGAGGCTTCGGTACACAACCAGAAAGCTAACAGCGAATACGAAAGCACAGACGAAGCTAGGAGAGTGGTGAAAACCGTGAAGTTATCTTGATCTATCCTAAAACCCCTCCCATGTCCTACCAGATGGCGGCAAGTGCCATCGCTCCCGGTAGTACGCCGTTCCTTAAGCCCTTAATTCGGCAGCTCTTGTCGGAAAAAGACAACAAGACGAAATCCTTTAATCCCTCTACCAGCGATGTCGGTTTGTCTAAGCGATAGCAGACCGCTTCTCTACAATAACCAGCAACAACCGGCAAACAGTTCTACCTACAAGTGCTAATAATCATCTCCAATCAGCTACCTGACGTACTTGCTGAATACCAAACAGAGCAGAGGCCTTCTCCCCCGTTGACCCAATGCTTCTACATCATTTGTACGTGTCGGATACACGAGCGAAGAAGTTTGTCTAAGCGATAGGAGACAGCTCATCTACAATACTAGCAACAAACAGCAAATAGTTCTGACTACAAGTGATGATGATTATCTCCAATCAGCTGTCTGACGTACTTGGTTATCACCCGAATAACAAACAGAACAGAGACCTTCTCCCTTGTTGACCCTTCACTTCTATATCAGTTTTACGTGTCGGACATAAAAGCGACGGGCCTTGACCTGGCCGCTGAAGATGACATACTTAAGCCTCATCTCGTCCAGCAACTTGCCGATCAAAAGTAATATCCAAGCAGATACTACGGTAGCATAAGATAGTATCAAAAGCTGGCAGAGGAATGAAGCCGACCTAGGAGTGTGTATGCTCCGGTGCCTGCTTGACTCCATCTGACCGGCTATGCTAATCTCCAAGCAGATCCTACAGTGCCATAAGATAGTATCGAAGCTGACAAAGGAGTATAGCCGACCAAGTCCAAAGGGAGTCAGTCGGACATTTACACTTCTAGGTCGGCTTCACTCCTCTACCAGCTTTTGAAACTATCTTATGCTACTGTAGGATCTGCTTGGGGATTACATCAAAACCCACAACGCAACATTTCCCCTACTCCTTTTAAACATCGTAAACGTCCTTTTCATTGTAAAGGTCGGACTTATTTTCTCTTATCTTCATTTTGTATAACATTTCCTCCAATTATCTAACATCAATGATAACTCGATCCTACAAATATCTAGTTTAGGGACAATCGTCCTGCTGTCCCCCTACCTCCACATACATTAACTAAAGTTTAGTGAAACTATTTTTAGAAAGTGAGAGTTGTCGAGACGCAGGTGTTAACAGGACAGAGACCTTCTCCTGAGTTGACCCCAGTTCTATACCTGTTCTATAAACGTGTCAAAATTGTGGCGATCTTCTGATTGTTGTGGCAATCCCGCCATTCTTGTGGCAATCCTGTAATCAAGTCTAGCCGCCGCTGCGCCATGCATGCGGCGCTGTGACGAACCTGACTCATTATTAAGTCGTATACTAGTACTGTAAATGCAGGCATTTTCGCGGTGGTCTTATGTTCGCGGTTTTCGCGTTGCAAATTTACAACGAATTTAAAACCACCGAGAACATTTTCCATGGCAGCAAGCGACTACAGTGCATAGTGCTACCGCGAATAGTCCTTTCCCCGCTACCGCGAAATTTAATCCTCGCGAACTTAAATGCATTTACAGTAAGGCCGATCTGTGTCGTGTTGGCCGCGGGCAAGCAGAGTACAATAGTAACGTGCTAGTTGAATGACAGGAGTTCTACGGATTTTCGAGATTTTCCCAATTAGGAGAATAATTGAGCAGGAGAATGTGGCTAACCTTGGGTAACATTTGATCCAAATCTTGGAATCGGTCGTTACGTCCTACACCTTTACCTCGGTTGACCCAAAGTTCTCCATTTCTTGGACGAAGTGGCAGAAACGTTATAGATAATACAAAATGTAATATATATATAATCGTAACTGTTACTTAGATTTGGTGACAGGGCAGAATATCTGGAAATGAGTACTTAGCTTCTATTATGAAGGTCCCGTGTCTGAGGAGAGCCGCACCTCGAACACGTTAAGGAAACCGCCGCACTTTTCGAAAAGAGTACAGTCTGGTCTCCGTGATGACATCTTGCAAAGGTGATAGTCACCTATTATGTCAATCCTTCCACAAATGTGGTAAATCTTGATTTAAAAAAAAAGTTTTTTCTCAACACTAACGTTGTCTGTTCCTGCCACACATAATTGACATATCACAAACACATCATGGCTAAACCAACGGGTGTCGTTGATGATGCGGATATTTTTGTGAATGTTGATTTCGCGACCTGGTTTTGATAGACCCTTTTTCACCTTTGAAGGCAACTACTAAAGAACAAACCTCCGTGAGCATTTCCTAAATTTCACCGCATAGTTGACCGAAGTTTTGTTGAAATTTGTTCTATTGATGTCTTAATTCTCTTAACCTTGGCCGAAGGTCCTCCATTGTTAGTGATAAAGCAGGGATGATACCAAAGAGATGCGGGTGATTCGGAACTAAAGGCCACACGTGTCTCATTATACACAAAGTTATTTATCTGGGTTTGGCTTCATCCTCATTAGCGTCTAATAAACAAAGGAAAACGCTATTGCGGGAGTCCATATAGGGGATGGTAAATAGACAAAGGCGTCTAGAACAATAGGAAAGTCCCCCCAAACTGCATTATAATGGAAAGATGGCTGTCAAGTGGTAAATACTTGTGCTATGTAATCTGCGCATCTTGGAAACCGTTTGGCATGAAAAGTCTATTATTACCTAAGCACGTGGTAATGAACACAGGAAGTAAAGTATATCATTAGCAAAACTTTGCGGCAACTTTGCCTGTAATGTAGTGAACTATGTAGTGGGGTTATAATCCATGCTGGTATAATCTTGCATTACTTATCCTTTAATGATAGAAACCTCATTTGCTGGCTGCTACCATGGATGTGATAGTTGGCATTTAAAGGTGTCTGTCTTCAGCAAGCTTTAAATCAGTTTTCGTAAGACGTGTTTAACGTTTAGATACTTCCCGTCGAAAACTTCCCAAGGTCTAGCAAAGGACTTAGAAAGAACGTTGAAACACAGATGTTCTAAAATTCGATATGAATTTTCTCACTGCAGAGAGTGTTTCATTTTTAATTTGTTAGTGGGTGTTAAGAACATGCTGAATTGTTACCTTCTCACGTTAAGGTATCTGCACATTGCGGGGGACCTCTGTTTCTAGTGTCTACTCAGCCAGGGTTAAATTGATCCTATAAGCTATCTATTCTTCTTTAAGGACTAATCCAAGACCCAGACAGGCCTTCTAGACTCGGCACACGTCCCCCGCGGACTGTTGTTTCTAGTCGTGTTTGTTACTTTGTGCTTGGACCTACTTTTGTAGACGAGAAGTATGACAAACATCGGTCACTTTGAATTTGGGCGCCCTACATCCAGCTTTTTACCGGTTACGTTTTCTAAACCACTAAAGGATGTCTGGTTTTGCGTTGTCAATGGGATAGGAAGGTCTTTGTTTCGTTACAACCGTCGGGATTTTGACTCTTTAAAAAAAATTGAGACACTTTCGAAATGTTATGACAGTAAAATAAAGTACACAACACCAGTCCTCATGTGCACAATTAGTTGATGATCTTCTCCATCCAAATGACAAAAGTTGCCCTGACCTAAGTACGACTGTCTCATTAACAAAGAAAGCTATACTAGTATTTTCTGATTACTACATGTAGCTCATTTGCATTCAATGATGTCATATAGCACTATGGAATCATAATTTCTCAACATTAGTCACTTAAAAATTTCACAAATTAGAAAGGTTTTACGTCGGTACCCTAGTCTGACTACATCACGCGTCCGTGTATTTAAACTTTACCAAGCAGAGGTTAGGATCCGGCTGTTTTTTTAGGCGTTTTAATCGGGCTTTCTATTTTTTACCGTTTTGTTGATGTCTCGCGGCCTAAAACGGTACAAAAGAGAAAGCCCGATAAAAAAGGCCTAAAAAACTAAAAAAAAGTCGGAGCCTAAACTCTGCTTGCAGAGTATTTAAAATTGTCACTGGATGCACACCGCCACGAGTATACTGCAGTGTGTGATGTTGTGTTTGCCCGTGTGGCGCGTCCTTTGTACCGACGGTCCTGCCGTGCGTTTGTTATGACTGCAGGCGGGCCGGGACAGGCTGAGGGCCCGGCTGTTATGGTTTCTCTAAGTGGGGGTGCGATCCTTACGGCAACAATCCCGGCCGTTTCCAGACAAGCCGTA
>NC_049987.1:21225399-21272264 GCF_000003815.2 Branchiostoma floridae | reverse complement strand
TGATTCGTTTGAGCAAAAGACTTTCGTTTCTGACATTCTCTGTGTGTTGATATTACGACTTCAACCATGTTGAGCGTAAATAATATTTGTAGGCGTACTGAGAGATTATGGCTTGAAACAAGCTCCTACCCTCAAAACATATGTTTTGACGTGTTTTAAGGGTATTTTTGCCGGGCTTTCTATCTACTACCCTTTTCTTTGCCTTTTCGGAAAACGATACAAAATATAAAGCCCGACAAAATGCCTTAAAACGCGTCAAAACAGTCGGAGCCAAACCTCTGCTTGGAGAGTAAGTTGATAAACTTCTCAGCTTGGGTACTCTTCAGTGTCGAATTGTCATGTCAGAACCCGGCCATATTCGTCGTGCAACAAGTGTCGAGGCAAATATCAGGCAGGGGCAGAATTGGGCGTGACACGGGGAGCAGGTGTCGCCGTCCAAGCGGAAATATCGCCCCGCCCCGGCCCGCCCATTCCGGCACAATTAGCACCGACTGTTCAACAAACTACCGCTGTGTTTACATTATCAGTGTGTTGCCCCCAACAAGGGCGTCTGTCTTTGCTAATATCCAGGGAGGTGTATGGCTTAGGCCGTCTTTTTGCATGAGTCGTACTCTCCAAGCAGTTGGTGGGGAGGCTGGTCGAAAAATACGGCATATAAGGAAAAGGTCACGATTTTCCCCACCAACCTCTGCTTGCCTTGGAGAGTAATGTTGCGTACATTCAGTGAATAGGACACCACTTAAACCTTCACAAGGCCTTGTTAAGGGGTTAAAGATAGCAGAATTTGACAAAAATGACATTTTTTCGACCTGTCGGCTAATCGCCTGCATCAGCAACTTCTGTTTTCGCTGATGTCCAGGGAGGTGTGTGGCCTAGACTTTGTTCTTCTGCGTCTTTTCGCACGATTCGTACGCTCAATTAATAGGACAACACTTTAACCTTCAACAGGCCTTGCTATGGCTTAAAGATAGCAGAATTTGGCAAAAACGGAATGTTAGAACTGGCGGTAAGTCGTCTTCATCATGGCTTCTTTCTTTTCCAAGGAGACTTAAGGCTTCGGCGTGTTCTTCATTGTCCTTTAGCTTTTTTTTCCTAAATTCAATGAAAAGCGCGCCGCTGAACGAGTCCAAGCCGCACGTCTGACTGAAGATTACGAATCAGTGTCGGTTGACCTCTTTGTTGGTTCATCGCTTACTTCCTTGGTTTGAGAAACTAATGTAATGAGAAAGATTCTGAACCACGCTATTAAAAAGCCGAAGGCAGACCGCCATCCCAATTAAGATAGATATAAACATAAAAACAAGATAAAAAGCACCTAGATGAAATTGTAGATGACCGTTTACACCTTTAGCAAATTGCTTGAGTAACTGTTGCCTTGCACAACTTACTATCTGGATCGACCTACATCGACGCAAGCCCCGAAGCGAAAACGTGTATGCAAGGTGCAGAAGAGACATATCTTTCGAACTACTTCATCCTTGGATGTTTCTTTTCTTCTTACTAGAAAATCTGCTCCGACCATTCCGAAAATTCCCCTTCGCTTTGTTACATCCCTCTCCGTGTTTTGACCAAAAACAGACGCCTGTTGTAGGAAAGCAAACTTTTAAAGAAAATGACCGCGTACAACACACTGCTCGCCCTTGACCCGAGCACCTGCTCCCAACGTTCCGAACATTCAGAATCGTCTCATACCTAAAGCGCAACACCAACAGATTAGTTCAAAAATCAGATTAGTATAATTATGACGCGGTCACTTTTGTGAAGGCCACGGTACAATTTTGCATTCGAATCATTTTCAAGTAGGTTGAAATATAACCAACCGCCGGCGAGAATCCGAGACAGCTTTTTTCCGCAATGAAAAGACGTGCAAGGTAACCGATTTGGTGTACTTCTACCTATCAAGAGTCGTGGTAAGTTCTGAGGAATACTCAAGATGTAGGTTTCATTTTAGATTGGATTGGCGAACGCCTGTCTTAGATAGACAATTGTGAATTAAATTTTAAGACAGCATTGTCATAAGACACAAAACATCGTAAGATGGCAATTGATGAGATGTATCCAGACAAAGACGGTATTGTAGTTTGGCAAAGGAAAGTTAACGAATCAGAAAAACGGCGAAATGAGGACAAAATGAAAACAATCTTCTCCCGGTGCGCGCGCACAAAGAATCGCGGATGGTGGTCCGCCCGGCCCTCTCAGCCGAATAAATCGTCCGAAACACCTGTCAATCACCGGGACTCAGGAGTGACGATCCTGGTACGATAAAGGCTCAATCCCGTGGAACGTCATTTCGAACAAATAGAACCACGATTCTATTTCTATAAATGGCGGCGGTGGCCAGTTCTGTGTTTGATGGAGTGTTCGAAATAGAACCATGATCGAACCAAGGAAGTTCTATCGAACAGGGGGCGGGGCTTCAGGAGCAGTCCATACCGCCACCGGCTTACAAGGTGTTTACTAGCGCGCTGTACGCGATACTATCTGGTCTAATTGTCTGACTTTATGCGCTAAGGCGACTTGTGTGCTTTAGAGGTATTTAAGAGTCTTATAAATCTTGCTTTGACATAATTAGAAGGGATGAGGGAGTGTTAATTCGCTGTAAGACACGGATCGGAAGCGTTTATCTTACACTGGTCATAAACGGCACAGGACATGCCGGGGGTTTCCGAATACAAATCGCATCGTTAAAAGTTATGGTTCAGAAACCGTGGTGCGAACCGTAATCGGACATTGCGATCCTGAGGTCACTATACTCTTAGTGAGTTCTATGTACTTTGTGCTGGTCAAATCAAAGGTGTTAATGCGCATGCGGTTTCATCATGTTTTGTAAAATCAACGATATTCAGAAGTACCACGAGTGTAATTCTGCGTTGTTGATTGAATGAATACATAGAGAAAAGAAAGGAGAAAAAAGAAATCGCCATATCTGTGTATCAGCGTAAGAAAAGAGACAAAGCAACTAATACACAGGGGACTGGGGCTCAGGTTTTGTATAGGGCACAACGCCCATTTAGGATAAATGCAAAGCGCTTTGAATTATCGCACATTCATTGTTTTAAGCACCATCATTTTTTAATGACTTTAAACGAAGGTGTTAGCATTTTCGGACCGTCCTTTACATCTTTGCACGTGCATGGTCGGGTGTTGATAAAAGATCACATGTGACAACGTGCAAAATGAATGAAACAAGGTACATACACGAGCCGAAATGCTCGTAGATTAGTCAGCAACACCTTGTAAACAAGTCCCCGGCTGCTAATGATGTTCCCCTCACTTTAACACCTGTTGTCTGTGCCCGGAGCGGGGTTTAGCACAAACAAGGGGACCCAAACCCCTTCGGTACAAACTGTCAATTCGGTATTCAGATTTCTGCAGGGAAAATGTGGAATTTCTAAACATTTTTGATTAAAATCAAAGATCCTTTGTTACCTTCGTTGCGTCATCAAAAAGTCAGTCGGATTGTCTAATTTTTGACGGTCTTCTTTTGCCATTTTCTTGCGGCGTTTTGTGTGCCTTTCTAGTCTTCTTCTCTGTTCGCCTTTTCCTACAAATCCAAGCATCCTTTCTAATTCTATTAAAGCTATTAACCTAATCTTTGTAACACGTTATGGTCTTTTATCGAGTAGGTGCGAAGTGCAGGCGCGGCAGCCCAAGCGAACAAAACCGCACCACCAGAAACACGTACTAAACGTAGCCACCACAACAGGCTCTCTGGGCCTTGTTTCGTCTTTTTGGACTGCACTTTGGCTGACCCTTTCTTTTTGTACTGGGTCGCTTGATAAATGACCAGCAAAAGTGTGCCCTGATGTAGAGGCTATACTAAACGCTGATCTCCAAGCAGAGGCAAATTCGTATCGTTTCTGAATCTCCCGGAACACCGAGGATTTCTACATCTGCGAAATGAAAGACTAAAATGCTTCAGAGTAGCTTGAGTAATGCTTAAGAGTATCTTGAAAAATGTTACGATTTTCCCTCTGTACATCTCGTCGGAGGTTAACAAAAAGTGACATCAAACAAAGCTTAAAAATTAGGAGAAAACTGGCAACAAAATGTTTAATAGAGTGTTTCATAAGTCCAGTTTCTTAAGTGTTTATATTTTCTTACCCCAGGAGGAGCCGACGCCCCACAAGGTGATTGAGAAGAGGCGGAGAGACCGCATCAACCAGCGGTTTGAGGAGCTGCGCGGCCTGGTGCCCACTGCACGGAACTCACAGGTGGGCAGGACTGCACAGTTTCTGTTGCGGTTTTTGCATTCATCTAACGTTACTCTTAGTCAGGAAAACTGGACTGAATGACATTTTTTTGGCAGAAATACCCCGAGTGCTTTCGATCATCCTGCGATTTCCATACTCTCCAGGAAGAGGTTGGGCTCTGGCTGTTTTTAAATGGTACATAGAAAGCCCGACAAAAACTCATAAAAACTCTTTTTGGAGCGTACGATGTCTAGGGTTCGGTGGACAGTCTGTCAAACTTATACATGTCAATGAACCCTCGTTCGGCTGTCCAGGGCAGGTCCGTCGCCCGTACTGGCGTAAAGTTCTACGGCGTATCTGCGTGCTCCAAAATCCGTCGGATTCCCTACAAGTTCGTACGGAGGCGGTACTTACCACTTTAAATACGGATCCCAAAAGATTGCCCACGTTTTGGCACGTAGACAGCACGTATTTGCACTTACGGCGGGTTGTGCCCTTAGCTTTAGTATCGTAGACGGGGCTTTACCAACACAAACGACTGTCAGGTTAACAGGTGGTTTTTGTAGGGAAGTAGAGCGGATCCTATTCAGGAAGGGATTCTGTATTAACATAGGAGTTAACAAGGTTTGGCTAGGGTTTACCAAAACACGGAAGAAACTCCAGAAGACAAGCGGCCCTGTTTTTATTCTGCAGGATCCATGATCATAAGAATTATCAGAAACACTTCTGGAATGTCACAAACTTAGAAGAAAAATGTCAAGAATTCCGTTAAGTCGGGACAAATTCCCAAGACGATGCTGTAAGAAGCTATGACGTTAATGGATGTATTTAGGGCCAAGGAATTCATTGTTTGGAGGCATTGATATTATCTATATAAACTGGACAGATTTAAGGGGATAACGCGGGTGTTAAAGTGTCGTATTTGTGAGGTTTAAAATTCCTAAGGGAGTACAATTGTGGAGTTATTAATGTAAATATTTTTGCACATATCTTCTGGTCAATGCATTTTTGGCGGGGGTGGTGGTCTTGTTTATCTTTTTATCAAGAAGTAAAGCTGTCAATCAGTGTAATAGAGCAGCTTCAAAATGGGATTGACTGTAAAGTAAAAGGTGAAGGTAACGTGGGCGACCTCAGGCTGAGGGCAAAGTATGACACTTTTTTGTTAGCTGGTAGTGCAATGCTAGCCTCTACCAGGCTATGTGGATTGCTGGTCAAATGTAGAAATTGGACAAATAGTCGTCAGTACACTAGGGGAGTCGGTACGCGACCTAGCCGGTCAATTCCCCTAGCGTACTTTTCATTGATCCAGCTTGCATATTCATCCAAGCCCACAGGATCAACACTTCTCTTCTCGACACGTGTGTTGGGTTCTTTTATGTGAAATGGTTTGACACCACAAGCTTCCAAGAAGTAAAGAGCAGACCTCTACACCATGCAGACACAACCATACAGAACCTGAATCAGCTCCTTTCAGTGCCACTAAAGTGATACTGACTTTGCGGAGCCTCACCCGATGACACTTGGGGACAATGCCCCATGACACTGACTACCTCTGACATTTGGGATAAGCACAGCACTGTTTACTTTGTAAGCAAACAGGGACAATGTCAAATCCGCAAACTTGGAACACACCGGGCCAAGTCATCTTAAATGCTTGTAGCACGTCACTGTGCCTATGAAAACATTTTTGAAACAAAGTACAAAGTTTGTCCGGTGATTGTAGGCTACTACTAAGCCAATGAAGTACTGTAAAAGATTTGTTTTTGCAACCGCAGCGGGGACTTAATGTTGCAGTAGAAGGGAAAAGAGGTTTTTGTAGTGTTTATTTTTTGCGGTCCAAACAATTCTGTATAAAGCAGTAACGTTAGTAATACATTGGAAATGGATATTTGCAATGTCAAAAATTTGTAGTGGAGAGGTCACAGCAAAAAGAAGACCACTGAAAACATTTTAAGACTTACAGTACTTGAAAGATTGCAGATAGTGCTACACAATCTTTTGCTGTTGGATGCAGAAAGACCCATTCTTCAGTACCGGTGGACCAGTCAACCAGACCACGACTTCAGTCATTCTATCAGGATAGCAACCACAAAAATACATCAGTATTGCCGAAGATGTGACCCTGCAGTTCGTTGACGTTGAATTGACATAATCACCGAGCATATCCAATAACACGCAAGTCTCCGGGAACCCACGTGTCAAGGATGCTTAGCCGCTATTCTTCACGGGTATTAAGACTCCTTAGGTGTAGTTTTCACAGGTGAGAACCGTGTTGTGCTTTCCCAGGCCGGATCAGGAACAAGACCACGTTTTCACTGACACAAACCATGCAAAAATGGGGCAACAATTATCAAGAGCAATTGTTGGGAAGGACGGTAGACAATGGTGTTGTAAAGAAGTTGATAAGGAACAGACAGGACTGCAGGTCAGCGGGGGCTGAGAGGAGGAAGAGAGGGTCAGCAGTGATGTCATGCAAGAGGAATCGAGTAACAGGGTAATAAGGATCTCTGTCATTGTGCGCTGATTTAGAGAGGCACGGACTAAAACATGTGGCTCGATACAACAACACGCTGTCACGCTATGCCGTAGAACAATGGTACGGCATCAAATTTCTCGAAATTGCATCTTTGCTGTTCACTCCGTAAGTCCGTTGTGTCTCTCCTTCTACCAAATTCAGCACCAAGTTTGCCAAGTTCAAACTACCCTGTTTTTCTTGAGATCATGTAAATGCCATCTAAGACAAACTCAAACTCACTGGCTGTATACCAAGTTTTCTACTTGAGATCTTTTGGTCTTCTGATTTAGATCGTCGTTTACAACCTTTATCTGATTACCTGTGCAAAAACTGTTGCCCTGGCACACCTGTAGGTTGCTATAAATCACAAACTTGCTTTTGTGGACTTGAAACCTACTCTGGAAAAGAAGAAATGCAGCAGTAAAAAAGAGTTAAATTTACGAGGCCTTCTCAAAGGCTAGTTATATTTGAGCCAGGATAATTAGAAGCTTGGAAAGAAAGCACTGAGCCAGAAGACATCAGGAATCCTTGAGAAAGGTTATCTGGGTACATCTTAGACTTGTCTTTTCAAACCCCTGACAGAAAGCAGTTATTTACGTGACCAACCAATGCCACTTACAGCAAATAATGTCTAGGTACGAGAATTTTTTTAAAGACGACTGGCTCATATTTCCACTCTGTGCCATAATTACATGGATACAACATTGGGTGACCCTGGAGAAAGGTGTAACATTACAGTCTTGAAAGATAAGCTAGTCCTGAAAGATAGATTTATGAATAGATCCTCAAAAGATAAGACTTTAAAAATGGTACATGCTGTGTACTCTGCTTGCTTAGCACTGGGCACTTATGAGGACTAGCCCCCTGCTGTAGTGACTTGCACAAAATGTGTGGCCCAAGGGCTACAGTAATGTAGATGGGCGCCACCCCTAAGCATCTGTTACAGACCTACAGGCAACTTTAACTTAACTTAGACCTGGACTCTAATGGATGCTTCCCTATTGTGTGATGCATGAGGCCTCCTTTGGGATGAAAAATATTAGACAAAATTATCAACTCATATATTCTTGTGTTGACAGGGTGTTAAGAATGACAAGGTCCAGATACTCGTGCTCATCCTAACACTTGTGTTGGTGTTTCATTGTGTGTGTGTGAAGTGTATGAATGCATTGAGAGGGAGTGCTGTGCAGGGGGGATGCAGAAATATTAACTCTCATATTCTTGTGTTGACAGGGTGTTAAGAACGACAAGGTTGATCTCCTCCACATGACGATAGAACACCTGAAGACGCTGACGGGGAGGACCTCACCTGTGGACAGGGAAAATGGTGGGTAGACATTTAATATGAGCTCATTCTTTTCCAGTCTCGTCTAAGCTCTAATCTCTAAACTCTTTGATGTTGGTGTTCTGGCTATCTGTTTAGGCCGACGTCACATTTCCAAAATGGGGCCCGGCTGGACAGCTTTCGGGATTGAAATGTATGCTATAAAAGACATCAAACTACACACGACGTAAAGAGAATAGTCATGGGCATTATTTTTATATTTTTACGTACTACTATTTTTCGTTTCCACAAACCGGACCCCGGTCTGGAAATGTGACATTAGCTCACTCCATAGCTAATTTTCCAATGATTAGACAAGCTATTTTTGGGTTAGTTTACTTAAAACTGAGATCTTTTAAAAGTCTGCCTGGCTACATTTCTTGTTTAAAGATACAACATGTATACCACCCACAAACTTTATTACCGTGTGCAATGCTCACAATGAAAGACTTCAGTATAAATATCTCCAGTCTTGGCCCATTCAGGAGGAAAATATTTCTTAAAGTACGTTTCTTGAAGCTACAGGGTGGGCCTTGAGACCCTTTATCTGTGCTGACAATAGTGAGGAAACTCGGTCAGCAAACCCCATTACTGTCCTACAATAGACACTAGCCAACAACTACTCTGCTACTTCCTAACTCTTGAGGACATCTCAATAGCAAATTAATAGTCTTTCAAAATAATGTTGAATGATTGCACATGTACATGCAATACTATGTTTAAATATGTGATGATGTGGGATTTCTAAGTTCAAAAAGTTTGTATTAAGACTTGATGCCTTCATCGACTCGCAGCCTTGAGAAATTCTGAGAAGGTCCAGAAGAATGAAGTTTACAGTGTATTTCCACAAAAGTGTAACAAATTGGTTGCCTAGGCAACTACAATAAAGCTTCCCCGAGCTTCCCAGGGACAAGGTGAGGTTTTTCAGGAGGTACAACAATGGCCTTTCACTCTTAGGGCGCTGAATGGAACTTGAAGAAATAGAAAGTGACCTTTTGCCCCCTTTGTTCTCCATGTTGGTCAAGGAACTGCCAGCAAAGAAAAAGTGAAAGTCCTTGGACTGTCTTCTACACAGTAGCTTTGTGTCTAACTTGAAGCAACTTGAAGTAAAGTCAACTTAACTTTCTGAATGTGTTTAGAAGAAAGGTGCCAAGGCCAAGAGGGAATTTCAAAGTAAATGCTAAACTTGGAACAAGGTCAGCACACAAAGCAGCTCAAATGAGACAGTCAAGTGTTGTTGCAAGATTTCAGTTGCTTGAAAGAAATGCACCTTGCCCTCATGCCTGTAACTGATAAAACATACAAAACATACAAAAGTCATTTCCGTGCAATGATAAAAAAAGTTATCATAGCAGTTGTTACAAATTTTCTAGATAAAAATGTACCATCTTCCTTAATTCTTAAGACAATATAGGTCTTGCTAAGTTACCCCAATAATGTCCATGTAGTGATTTGACACAATTAAACTCGATGAACATTTAAGAGATGAGAAAACTTTTCATTCTGTGAGAAAAGGTTTAGAGTAGATCTTGGTACTGGTAGTATGCTGTAATATTGCAATGTACAGTTACTTTTATTTCATCCCTAGCTGATGTACATGTAAGGCCATAAAATAGTGTATATTCAAATACCATATGATTGAACCCAGGGATAACTGTTTTGGATCCATGGAATCTGCAAGATTTCCAAAAGTGATGTATTCTGACCTGCATAGACAAGAATATTGACATGACATTGGTCGGAACTTTGTTATACCAACATCTGGATGATGCAAAACTTAGATTTAAACTCAGACCAGGTCAAATGACTCCCTTGGGGCAAATGAAGAAAGGGTTCTGAATCTGACCACCCCCTGTCTACATCACTGTAAGAGTTACTCCTATTGCAGCTTGCACCTGGCTTTCTTCATAATGGCCTTGAAATAAATAGCGTTGAAATTCTTGATCTAAATCTCTCTTGCGCCTCAGTTGTCATAGTAAAGCAGACCATTTTCCTTTTAGATCACCCAAAGTTAAAGCCCCCGACACAGATTACGGGGCAATGTTAAAGGGCTCCTTGCAAACGAGGTGGCAGAAAGGTGCATAGCCGCACACTGACAGAGACGCATGGGGAGGGTTTTAAACCCTTTCAGCGCACCTCTCCGAGTTTAGGATTTCAAAGCGCTCAGCAGAGCCAGAAAATGGCACATTTCCCAGATGGATGGGTAGTGCCCTGAGGTCAAGACCCTTTTGTGGAAGATTCAGGGTCTCCTTTGGTGGAGGCTGTATGCAGATCGGGGTTCTGTCAGGAAAGTTCGCCACGGTTGGCTGGAGAAATGGCCGGACAAAGGCACACACGCTAGGCCTGTCGTGGCCATTGTTGGCCGCCGTTTTGGTCAGAGCTGTGCTGGCAGCTGAGGGGAGTCAAAGGGGGCAGAACCAAGTCCGTTTACCGGAGCATTCCTCCACACGGGTTCTTTTGGATAAATTATCCCATAGTTGACCTCCTTGGCGTGGATCAGTTGGACAGTGCTGCCTGGAAATGTGGTGTGAAGACTAGCTGACTGCTGCCAACTCGTGTCAGGGAACTCTGCAGCAGTATAACAAAATATTGGATACTTATAGCTACTTCTACTACTTTGTAGCACTTTCCCTAAGCAAGGACGTTATATATTATAATTAAACGTCCTTGCCCTAAGCAACAAACAAATGGTACCTTCAGTTGTCATCCTCTCAGTACCACCTTGTCAATAATTACAAACTATATAATTCTGCTTAAATTGAACAAATTTGCTTGTTTTGAGCTGAGTTTTAACCTCCTTGCTTAAACGTATATAATATTTTATTATGTACATCATCTCAGCATCACATTATCAATTTTCAAATCCAGGTAATTTTGATTAGATGCAACAAAATTTGCTTGTTTTCAGCCCCTCCTTAGACCTACATGTACAGTATCACCAAGTGGGCACCCTGCAGCAAAAAATTTGTCTAAATTCTTGCAACCTTGACTGTAAAAAGTGACGCAGAACAGTGGATTTCCTTGCCTTTGCCTGACTGCTAAAGTGTACATCTGCTCGAGAGCTGCATTCAGACCCAAGGTGTTCACTGGAACAATAGCCTCCGAAAGAGAAATGTAAATTCTGGGAAGGCAGGCACAACACAACAATGGGCAGTTGGAATAATAACAGCCCTTTGTTGCAGAAATCACCAATTCCTCTACCCTTACATGTGCCCGACAGGCAACAACATAAAAACTTCAAAAGCCTGAAAAGGATAGCGTGGTCCGGACGTAATTCAGAACCACTGATGTGGAAGAGCATTGCTCTTTTTTATAAAACAAATTTATGACTTTTGATGAAAGCTTTGATCTGGATGCCAGAGCTTCATACTGTCATTATCAAATTTTGTAATATCATTCAAATCAGAAGTAAATCTTAAAATAAATCTATAAACACACAAATTGCACTAGAAACATAGTTACCACAAGCACAAATATTTAAAGTTTCATAATCTTCTTCAACTAGAAGACTTAGTACTTTGTAGCCTTTAATGGGATCATAATCATGTTTATATCTAATATGCAAGTGTGTATTTCTTCGTAAAAGTTTTCCTCATTTTTACATAAACAAAGGATTTGAAGAAAATCTTTGAACTCTAGTCCTGCCTGAGGATGTGCATGAAGCAACAACAAGAACATCTGCACAGTCATGCACCTTATCCCACTAAAAGCAATTTCCAGCCTTCACAGGTACCATTATACTGTTTACGCTAAGGTGGAAAACACTACTTTTACTTGTAAATCTGGCCGGAACCCTGATCGCACCTTAATTATACCAAGAACAGCACTGTACATCAGTCTCAGACCTGTAATTTCCTCCTTGCACGAGAAAACTAAATACAAATGACCGATTAGACTTGGTGTCTGGAAACTAACCTCAGCTGAAATGTTACAGACGGCTGGTGTAGAGTCTGATGATTTTTTCCTTTTACAAGCTGAATAAAGCAATTTTCTATTGTTTCAAAGAACTTTATGGCTAACCTGCATTTCTAACCAGTCAAGAGCATGAGAGACTTAAAAGTAAAAAACAAAAACAAACTCCAAACCACTTAAAAATCTGGCAAATTTAACCACTCATCAGAAATGTAGATGAACTTCAAAGAGTTTTAATACATTTTGTTGAAAACAGCCATGATTTCTGATGAAAAGATTTGGAGGAATTAAGAAGAAATTAAGCAAAAATGAGAAGAGAAGAATTTGAGCCTCATACTTCATAGATGACCTTGAAAATTCCCCTGAAAAGTCACTGACCGATCGGATGGCATAAAGCCTATAAGTAAGATTTAAGTGAGATCTGGAGAAAGTAAGACTTATGAAGTCAAGCAAGAATGGGGGGCTAGTAGAGTTTGATCCTAAGATTAACTCAAATCCTACAAGTGCCAGTGACCGAAGACTTCAGCCTTT
Source organism: Branchiostoma floridae (assembly GCF_000003815.2). Lineage (NCBI taxonomy): Eukaryota > Metazoa > Chordata > Leptocardii > Amphioxiformes > Branchiostomatidae > Branchiostoma > Branchiostoma floridae. The sequence continues at coordinate 21,259,789 of NC_049987.1, read as the reverse complement.
ACAATACATGTAATAAGATGTTATCAGTCCTAATAATCTACAGAGAGGGATGAATAAGGCCTGAGCCTTGTTGAAACTTTTCTTCCACTTCAACTGACCTTTACATAACCAGGCAGAGATGACTCAGCATCAGATCGACTGGAAGAAAGAGGATTTCTGGTGTATCATCACCAGTACTTACCAAGGGATACCAGCTTCAACTCAACAAAAGGCAGAGCTCTGAATCAGCTATAAGAAGTAATAGGCAAACTCAGAAGCAATGAAACTGGTGGAAATCTAACACAATAAAAAGATACAAAGTGAACAGATTTTGCTTGAAGAATTTGAAAGCTTTGGGATACTGGTTTCAACACAACAAAAAGCACAGCTTGAAGCTAGTTATATCACAATCATCAATCCGTTGTAAGTAAATGATCGGTCATATTCAAGGGCATAATTTTTCCCTACTGCCTACGTGTCCCAAGCCCAGGTTATCACTATTCTTATAGTACTTCAAAGTGATTCCAGGAATTAGGTATGCAGGGCTTAGGCAGCAGGTATTTAATACATTATGTAACTAGCTAAGTTTGTGAGTTACACAAAAGATTACGTGACTGTGCACTGGCAAGACTCTTCCTGGCACGGATATGGGGAGCAACAATAAGCCAAAATTACTGTTATCTACATCCCAGTCATCGCAATAAGGGCCACTAATTGCAGATATTTGATTTACACGTTTCGGTTTCCAGTACTGCAATCTCTTGCGGAAATCCTCTAAACTTTTGTTAACTTTTGTTTTTCTGATATAGGGAGAAACAGTAAGCCCAAATTATTGTTATCTACGTCGCAGTCATCGCCATTTGCAGATATTTGATTTACACGTTTCGGTTTCCAGTACTGCAATCTTCTGCGGAAATCCTCTTAACTTTTGTCAAAGTCTTGTGGCAAACAAAGGGCCTGGTTACAGCACAGGAGGTGCCTCCCTGTGATCAGCTCTGTAGTACCAGCATCATGAGGCAAAGCTTTATCCCAGCTATGGAGGCTTAAGGCAAGACATTTAAGCTAAGACGTCTTAGGATGACTTAGTTCAAGGTCAGGAGGACGTTGTAACGCAAAGGATTCCTTTGACGTTTTGTCAAACAGAAACCGTAACCAGGATATTGAGGCCGTTTTGTCAAACAGAAATCGTAACCAGGATATTATGGCAGCAGTTTAGCTTTGAGGACACAATGGCTGGTTGTTCCTGGCATTGGTTGAACTCGTCAATCCGAAAATATATATCCACAATAAGGTGGTGTCTTTATTGTTGAGAATAGTAGAAAATCACCAAAATTTGCTGAAAAGTTGAAGTATTCAGAATCTTGACTGCTTAGGAGTTAAATGACCTATTGACAGGTAGTAATAGTAAAATGGGAGACCCTTGCCTTGGGCATCGCATTTACTCCCTACTGTTTAATGATTTGATGATGATGTTTAATGTATTTTTCAATGGTCAAAATAGCCTTTCTCTTAACTTTTGGTGGAATTAAGCCTGGAGCTAATCCCAAAATTACCTGTGAACAGACACCAGGGTTCTAGTCAGAAGTTATCTTAGCGTAATATCTATGGCAAGATACAGGTATAGCAAACTGATCAATCAGGGGGATGTTGTGGACAGGGGTCATCGCCCATCTACAGTGAGGAGATTTTGAAAATGTAACGAAAAAAGTTGGCATTCTATGAGGGTACCCATAGGGGGACATACCTAATATTTTTTGGCCACGTGTAATTTGGAGGATTCTCTGTCACTTTGCATGGAGGGTTATAACGACATATTTCACATTCTATCTGACATTATTTCACACTTGTCGTAGATGATAGCAAAGTACCACCCCAGTCTAGTTTAAAACAAGTGCAATGGTTTTCACAATGGTGGTCACAAATAATTGCACAATGGCCCAATACTTATAGAACCCTGGGAGCATTTTTCCTCAGGCAGTCTATATTTAACAGCAGGACATTAGGATTATGGCATGGGCACAAAGTTGTCATCGAGAGAAACAGCGTTCCTTGTGTCTAAGTGTAACGCTGCCTTAGACAAACACGTGTCGAGGTATTGCAGTACCAAATAAACAAACAAACGGACAAGAAAAGCAGCACAGGTGGAATAATAGTCAGGGAGCTTTTAACTTGAGGCGATTCTGGGCCAAGCTATTAAGAGCGCTTACTGGTAGTGTGTATATGAACAAGATGTGCACATGTTAGTCTCTACTAGAATAACTATACTGCCTATAGGGAGAATAATTTGCAATGGGAGTTTGGCCAGCCTAGGGTTTCATTGGTCTGTGGATATACCGTGGACTCACTTTTCTGGCCGATTACAATTTTGCCTAAGTGCTCATAAACCTATGTGTGTATTCATTCATATTCATAACATTATGTGACTTATGTGACAGCGACTGTCATTTAAGTATAGGATAATTTAGCCATATACAGCTATAAAGCCAAAGCTGCAGGGCTGTTGTGAATTAGGGCTTTACCATAATGGCCAATATTGACAAACAGAGGCCATATATACTCATACTTTAGTCATAGCGACTTAAAAGGCCTGGTAGAAGCTATACGCATTAACATGTAGGTGTGTAAATGCTCAGTCTCAGTGTTTCACATTTTTGTGGCATTTAGTACATCTTTTCAGGGGAAGCTAGGAAAACACTGACCAATAGGGAAGCCTCAAACGCATGCATGAAAATACTGACCTGTACCCTATATCTGCTTGGAGATTAGTAAACAGAGACAGACAAGTTGTAAGAGGCACAATTACTCCATGTCAGAAACAACAGATGGGCCGAATGTGTCTTATCTCTTATCTACAACTCTTAACAGTCTCCTCATTAAACCCACGAGATAATCACTCCAGCTTTTAATCATCAGCTCCTTCAGGTGAGGATTAATCACACAAATGCTGAGAGATCATAATCTTTAGTGCCAAGGGCTTCTTGGTAATACTATGTAGATTGTTCTGTGGCACTTCCAGACAACTCCAATTTACTGGTCACAGGAAAGTCGGTTCTAGTCAACTCACAAGACATTATCAAAGAAGGGAAAAATTGGTGGCAATCACCTTATATTAGCAATACTCTGAATACAGTCAAGTTTGCACAAGTGACCACCTCTATACATGACCAATGTGACCACTTTTTCTTGGTGGTGACCCTTAGATAATTTTTCCCATTGACACAAGCATTAAAGGATCCTGTCTATAGAGACCACCTGTTGGCATATAAACCAGATTTTATGATTCTTTATATATCTTGAGCAGTCCTGACTGTAAGGTTGAAATGAGGGCAGTGGGGGAAATATTTTTCTGTTAACTAAACTAGGTTAAAGGAAGAGTAATTAGGAGATAGCCTTTGATTGGGCCCTGACATGCCTGAGGGGAGTTGCTCTCAAACATAACTTCATCAACCATACATTGCAATTTAACTAACCAGGGCAATGAAGCAAAGCTGGATTCCTGGAGGATATCTTCAGGAGGTTTAGGTGCAACGGTGTGTAAAAAATGAAGGAATTCGTCTCCTTTTGCTACTCTGGTAAGATATGTTTGTCCGGCACTGACATTAAAATGTCCCGCTCATGTAAAGGTAAAGGTGTGAAAGGAATTAACTCTTATTATCCTAGGTACGTGTACAGGCGATAATGGGGGATTAGGGGATTTTCAGGATAAGATGGGTGATAAAATTGCTCTTTATCTAAATTGTGTATCTTCTAAATGTGTTTACATGGAAGGTTTCCAAACTAATTTGGTGTCAATGAGTGCAGGGTTTTTGGTTTGATCTCAAATTTTTGTACTATGAAAAAAAAAAAAGACAAATAGACACATCAAGTATAAGGAATAAAAACTTTCTACGGTCTTACAGTCTTTCTTCAAGCAGTTCACTTAGACCTTTAATACCAGACCATTACAGACTGTACTTCACCCTGCCACACAAACCATTGACCAGTTTATGAAAAGCGGATCTCCGTTCAAGTATCTCAGTTCCTCGGCTTTATGGTCCTCACAATAGCTGACGAAAACTTGATGGTTTAGCAACAAAGCCTCGTCACGTAGCCCAGAATCTGAACCAATCGTCCTTTGTGCCACAACACAACCGGAGTGAGAGTTATAAGTTTTTGTTTGTGTATTTAACATGGTACACCAACCCACAAAAAGCAGCCGATCACCAACATTGGAAGGATACACTAAGCAAACACAGGAAGCCCTTTGACAGAAACGCACACCTGCATTGCTAGCCGCTGTTTCATCTTTATCGAGACAATTTCGTCTTTGTGCTGCAGAGTGATGGATGCAGCTGAGATGGATGGCTGCTGCCAAACTTATTACGTTATTTGTTTTTCGTGCCACAAAAAGAAGAAAAACAAAAACGCAGATCTATCAACTTAGAGCTAGTACTCTTAAATGTCACGGCCTGTTAGGTCACGTGCCATGTATGGTTTCCAGTATACAGTGCAAATATGCCAAACTCTTTGGGTTCAAAAGCTTACAGTCAATAGCAATACTGGTACTAAAGAGACTTGCAATACCTCAGATGAGTCTAACCTAAAATGCATGGCCTTTAAGCTTTCGTTGGGTCCATATAGACTATGTACTAGACTTCTAATGGGACTTTTCTTCGGTAAATCTCATTAGGAAATTGCATTACTGTAGTCTCGTTGGCAATATACCAGAGCCAAACTCTTCAAGCCTGTACTGAATAATGATAACATTTAACTATTAAAACTGAAATAAACTGAAAGTCAGCTCAGATGGACAGAAAGATGGCCTATGCTATTAGCTGCTAAAGACACAATACTGTAAATATTCTCAATCATTTTTACAGACTTTTAGTCCAGTTTTTTAACAGCCCGGTTTACTCTGCTAAAGGCGGAGTAACTGAACTGGAAAATGTAATTGACATAGCTCAATAACATCCTTACTGCCTAGTTACAGGACCAAACAACGAACAAAGGCTCTAATTTGTCAAAAAGCTACTTTAAATACCTTTTTTTCTTAAACCTCTTGGCCTTTAACCTCTTCACACAAGCACTCGTGTTAAGGCCTTTGGACCCACACTTGTTCCTAGCACTGGCGCATTGTCATCAAGGAATTAAGTTGACTCTTTCTCCGCTGTTCTTTTGGATTCCGCAATCGCTTGTTAGCACAGAAGGTGTGGGGTGGGTACGTGGGTGGTGCTGTACTGGGTGGGTGGGTCATTGTGTGGGTGGTTATTCTGAACCTTACACTTGGAATTTTAGTCATCAGTCCTACAGTATGTATGGGGAAAGCATGTCAAAGTTGTCGACAGGAGTATGCATGGGTTTGGCTCAGTGTGCTTAGCAAAAAACTTGGGCTGTAGCGCTGCTACATTCTTTCTTTTGAGGTGAATTCATAAGAAAGAAGAGGATTCTTTTGCTGAAGATTCTGTAGCCTATACCTTGACTGTAAGGTTTGATCCACTCACACTGGGAAGGACCTCTACTCTTATTCTTAAATGTGGTGGGTTCTTTAACCTGCTTGAGGCCTGGCTCTCCTCAAACATGGGACCTCCATTTCACATGCCCAACCAAAGATAATTCATCTCCAACTGTCAGTAAAGTGAGGAAAGTCCATTTCCCAAGGGCACAAGATCGGTGACAGACTTTGCACCAAACATCCCGCAGTTGCGCCACACGACCCTACCTATTGCAATATTTTTTAAAGATGTATGTAGTTTAGTAATGTTGTGGACCTTGGAAGGTTAGCCCTATTGGCCTAAAAGGTTTCGTAATAAATGAAATGAAATGAAAAATTTCAGCTATCGAAAAAGCTTTGCCTTGTTGTAATACAAATTTTCTCTTTGCCTCTCCAGATGAGAACTGCCCGCAGCAGACGTCAGCCCCTCCAGCCAGGGGAGTCATCTTCACAGCGACGGACGCGGTTCTCGCCGGTTTCTCGGAGTGCGCGTACGAAGCCCTGCAGTACCTCTTACACGAGGAGCACATGCCTGAGGACAGCGAGCTGGTCGTCAGTCTCCGCTCCCACCTCAGGAACTCGCAGATGTCTCTCGACGTGCACCGAGTCCTTCAGACACACCTCCCGCACCCCACCTTCGATTCAGCCCCGCCCCAACGCCTCATGACACCGCCCAGACATGCCGTGGACTTGCCCCTCCCCCCGTCCCCGCACACGATGCAGTCTCCCAGCCAGCCGACGGCGTCCAGATCGGAGCTCGCCATGCCCACGAGCGCACAGCAGCCCACACCAACAACGTACCCGAACTCCCCGAGGGTGGTCCACAGCTTTTCTCCGGCGAAGCTTCCCAGTTCGCCGGGGGTGCAGATGTCCATGCAGCAGCAGCAGGCTGTCAGCATGCCTAACTCGCCGGGGGTGCAGCTCAGTATGCAGCACAGGCTAACCCCTCCCTGCACCACCCCCAACAGCACCATGTCCCTCGCAAACGTCACGCCCCTCACAGTTGCCATGGCAACGTCAACCGTCGCCAGGGCAACGGCATCTGCCGCCATGGCAACCAGCAGTCCTTCGCCGGGTCCAGTGATGCCGATATTTGCCTACCTGCCGCCCCGTTCCTATGGTTACCCCATGCCTGCCCCGCCCCCACCCCCACCCCCGCCCCCACACTATGCCAGCGGCCCGCCCGTCAGTCCGTACCAACCAGTGTTCGTCGGCTGGCTGCCCCAGCCGCCACAACCACCTCCACAATAGGGGAAAAACACCAAAAAAATATTAACAGCATACAGAAATTTTGCTAATACTTGATTAATCTATGGACCATTTTGATTGACACACGACAACAAGAAACAAAAAAAAATGATTTATCAACGACCAGTCTGTTTTCTTATTAGTGTGTCTAACATATCAAGCTGCCCGTCACCACCTACAAAAAAGGACACCAAAGGATATCACTGCCATCAAATCCTCCATTCCCTGACTGTGGAAAAACAGAAAGAACACACTGCCTTAACATTACAGTATTAAGAACACTGAAAAGTGTTTCAAGACTGTCTTTTTGTTCTCAGAGATATGCTGATCGCAGATGTTTCTTAACCCTCATCCGACCGTATGGGGTCATTTTTGACCCCAGGCGTATATTTTAATCTGCCACAGCAACATTTTTCATCAGAGAAAAAATTCCTTTCATGAATTTGTTTGTATACATGTCTTACAACATCTACCAATTTTTCGCCGAGTTTTGCCCATTATTGTATAAGCTATACTTGAAAGTTTGTGTCTTGTTCGGTGGGGTCAAAAATGACCCCAGCCAATTATGAATCATTAATTACATAAATATCAAGATATTTCAATAGAATTACAGGCATTCCTCATTATTGCTATTGCAGCAACAGGTTATAGTTGCTTAGATGAGTAAACACCGAATATTTTGAAAGAAATTTAGTATTTTAGTGTAAAACACAGTTTTTCGACATTCTGCATAAATTATGATAATACACACTAATTACCTATGCTAATGAAAGTGAAAATGTTTCTAATTAATTAAAAAACAATATATGGACAGAATGTGCAGAAGGAACCTACATGAAAGATCTTTGCGGGAAAATAGACAAGAGTTATTGTATGTATGTGTTTAGATGGCGGAATATGGTGCATAATTAAGTAATAAATTCGTTACTTTTCACAAACATTGTATTTTTTCTTGTTAAATAACATTATTATGCTATCAGCATTATTGCATCACCACAATTATTGTTTAGAAATTGATAAAACAAAACATTGTTTAAGTAAGTTTAGTATGGTAGATTTCCAGAGCAAATGTGGGTTTTCCTCATTTTCTGCATAAATTATGATAATGAGTAATAACTACTGACACCAAAACTTGTCAAAATATTTTTCATAGGTTAGTGAAACAGTAAATACATAGAAATGACAAAATAAGCCAGCAGAAATATGTCTATGAGCAAAACAAAATGGGGTCAAAAATGACCCCATACGGTCAGATTCGTCGTAAAAATGTAACGGTCGGATGAGGGTTAAAAGAAAAAAAAGAGACGCAGCTTGGACGAAGTAAAACCTAACTAGCAAGAGTACTGTGTAGACTTAGAAAGAAGAGGTGTATGTATATATCGTAAGGTACCTTCTTATACCACCAGCACAAATGTTACAGATATCCTGTACAAAACGTAGGGTACATATACAGTACTCAGAACACTGTACATACAGTTACATGTTTCATATACATCGGCCATGGGATAGGTGCACAGGATTTTAGGAAAATAGGGCAACTGACACATTGTTGCAGGGTTGCTAAAATAACAGATTTTCAAAACTTTGTCAAAAGTAACAAGTTGCCCTATTGTCCAATATTCAGCACCTATCTCTGCTAAAGGCTGTATCTTTAGACTAGCAAGCGAGACCATTAGTAGAATGGTGATACTGCTGTTTTGAATAATTAAACATTAAGCAAACTGTGATATGTTCATCATTCTACATTACCTAAACATGCATAAAGATAACATGTATGTTTGGCTCTTACATGTAATGTATTGTGTATTTCTGTTGTAACATGTTGTACCAACATATCTGAATCCTAACATAGCACTACTGTATAATAATCATAGTAACCAATCATGAACTGTGATCATTCTTCATTGCTCTGGTTACTGCATTCATTTTGGATATTGACCAAACAGAGTTCACCTTCACAGGGTTGGACAAGTTTTCTAGAATTCACTTGTCCTATCAGGCAAGCACATAAAAAAATTACTTGCCCGAACCAATTTTTCACTTGCCCAAAATTCAAATGTCACCTTTAGATGCGTTTTCATTTTCAGTAATGGAATATAATTATTATTGCCTCTATTTTTCTATGTTGACCATCATTGCTTGATGTCATGACTGTAAAGAGTATTGTCACAAGTGTATAAAAATCTCACTCAATGGAAAAATCTTGCTTGCCCGATCGGGCAAGTGGAGTAGGACAAGCACTTGCCCGATCATCACATTCACTTGCCCTGGACAAGGACGTAACGTCCTTGCCCTGGACAATAGGGCTAGTGGACTTGTCCAACCCTGCCTTCATTCTTATAAAATGTTGATGACGTGAAGTGTTGTGCACTGACTGTTGTTCTGTCCGTTACCGAGCTGGCACACTACCGATGAAATATCACCATTAACGTTCCGTAACCATGACAACCATTTGCACAGATACAAAGCTAGACTTATTGCCGATTCTCCTGGCATCTGTTTGACAAGATTTGTGTCTGTCACATGCAAGGTTCAACTTGTAGCCAGACGTTCTGTAAATAAAGTCCTGACAACCTTTCAAGTAATGTTTCTTTTGCATCTGCTTGTCTCTGATTCAATTCTAAGTTTGCCTAACTGTAAACTATCCATCAGATATCACAGATGAACCAGAAGTGATGGTAGGCATGAAAATGGCAAAAAGATTATGATATAGTTATAGTTTCATGGATTGGATATACATATAGTAAGTGTAATGTCTTGCCAGGGTTATATTTTCATCTTGGTCATGGAAAAACAAACAAATGAATGGGAAAACAAATGAACATAATTACTATTGATTTAATATGGCTTAAATCAATCCTTTCTCAATTTTTTAAGTCCTTCCAAACAACCAAATCATTTTTCAAAACCTCCATCTGACTTCCACAGGCATCCAATGAGGACACCAGGACATAGAACTACATGAAGAGAAAGTTTTCATTCAGAATGTGGGTCAGGATAACGAACATTTGAAACAGTCCCTCTAGTACTTTACTTTCTGACGGATTCTGAAGTTGATACTTTAAGACATGGCCACCCGTGGGGCACTCCTGGGTAGGCTTAAGATGTTGTTTTCTTGCACTGTTGATCCTAGGTTTTGATATCCTTCCAACTGACTTGAGGCAAGTATCTCTTGGAGAAAAGGAGGGTCATGCAAGATCAAATGAGTGAGCATGTCAAATAAAAGAATGGCCATCTCTGTATGAAATGAACAAACTTTATAAGACTATGCTAGACAAAGCACGGGACCGGTGAAGTCAGGTGAGGTGAGACAAAGCACAGTATCATGCAGTTGCTACACCAACAAAATTCAAAATACAATGCAGCAAAAATTATAGACAACTGACAAAACAAAACAGTAACAAGACAGCACTTGATTGCCTAAACCTATGACAGGATCTAGTCTTCTGAGCTACATTTTGTACTCTCCCTATATACACATAAACAAATAAACAATTGTTGCTAAAAACACCCCCCCCCCCCCCCCCCCGAGGAAAGTGAAAACAAGTTTGTCCTAAGATCATGGGGGATTATCTGAGCCTCACACTGAAGCATTACAGTAACTGCATCGCTGACTGAAAGCTTTAGGTTCTTGACCCGTCTAATCTTCCTCAGCAAAAGGGAATCAAAGTGTGCCGCCTTGCCGACCATGCTACCAGACTACGGTGTAAGCCGATAATGCTTTAATTACACTTGTTACCCACCAGAGTTGGCAATGCTCCATAACTTTGGTTTTACTAGCAACTTGAAGGTCTTACAGAAAAACATGCCTCCTCGTCTGTGCTAACAGATCTGCTGTAACTTGTAAGCCAAATGCCTTTGGCCACAGCAACTAAATTTTATGGATGACATCCTCTGCAGATTGCAAATATAATGAGATAGGGCAAAAAACAAGAAGATGGCTAAATTTTCAAAATAGACACCAGAAACGTTGTTCTAAGAATTGAAGTGACAAAACATGGTACCACAGCCAACAAGTCACCCATCCCTGTATTCAAAGTGAACCACTGTGTTAATAATAGTGACACTAGTACGTAGACTGGCAACTACACTCATATGACTTCCATAGTGGTGCCACTTGCAACTATCCAACCAGTTCTACAAGACAGTACAATCATAAGGCTATATCAACACAACATGTTTGCTCATTTTGGTACTTTCTCCTCATGTTGACCACCTCCGAACAAGAAATTTATTTTTTCTGAAATCAGACGAAAATTAATGAGTGTGCTGATGTCATCCATAAATTTACTTGCTGTGGCCTTAATAAGACCATTGTCTGCTGGATTTGGCACAGCTCCACAACTTTGGTTTACCAGTGACTTGGAGTTCAAATTGCAGATCTGAATAAAACCAGCGTCAACCTTCGGTAAAAATCCTTCCTACACCTTTTGATACATTTGGGCAGTGCCCATCTCTGTTTCTATGGCCCTTTGGCCACACAGACCACTACAGCAGGGGGCTAGTCCAGTATTAAGTGGTGTGTGTTAATCAGAGAAAGCAGTCTGTACCAGCTGGTCTGTACCAATTTTCTTCCCAAGTCTTTGGCATGACCCGACCAGGGTTCTAGACAAGGTGAACATTCTACCCCCTAGGCTATATCACCAGTTAGCTTCGACCTTGGCGACTTTAGAATGCTACATTATTCTAGGAGTGCCACAATGATCTATTTCTCATTAAAGGTAAAAGTGGGAAAAAAGGACAACATGAAAGCAAAGAGTTGTGGGGAAAACTTGAAATCTGTATTCACTCTCTGAAACGGTTCGTTTTAATCTTGCTCCGTTCATGAGAAGCTCAATCTGACCTGCAAGAAACTGCTTTTCATTGAGGTCAGCAAGGGTTTCACAAAAATAACAAAGATACAGATTACATAGTGGCGAGAAGCAGAGCTCCAGTTAGAAGCTCTGAGGAAGATGTCTGACAGACATCGAAATGTCAGCAGGTGAGAGGCATTCTGGTTATGCAAATTTGAAATCTCCAATATCTTATGTTCTACCAACCTGATGAAATTATTGTGTCGTAGATTACTTGATTGTCCTAAGTCCTAATGGCACAGACTTCCCCCTCAGGCTATTCATGTTAATATTCCAGTACAGCATTTACAAATCTGGTTGAATGTGTGATTCTGCGAATCAACAAATGAGACCTTATTCCACTCTAGATATCTTGCCGGTTGCAATTTAGATAAAACTGAGCAGCTCAACGACATACCCTGCAATCTTCACACATACTTAAAACGCTGTAACTTTACATTGCCTAAGTGTCCTTTCTATGTGTTGACTGCGACACTCAAGCTAAAAATATGCTCTGGCAACTTCCAGACCTGTCCTGAAGGAAGAGGATCCTTGACACTTAAACAGACATCCTATAAAATTAATGGCCAAAGTGACAGGTGTGGCCAGGTAACTGCTGAACAGACACTGTAGAGACTTAAGTGCTTTCCCCACTTACTCCACTGTTAGTGTTAAAAATGACAGTAGAATGTCTACTAAACTCATGCGGAACAATATCAACAATGGTTTACGGATAGCCTTCAATAGACCCGGCCCCTGTATGATCATGCCACCACATTTGTACATGATACTGATAGACACATAAGCACGGGCAATAATAGCAGCAAGGGTGGCTTAGCCTTTTTCTTTGGCCTGTTCTGACAGGGTTTTAGGGCCTAAAATAATAAACCGAAGTCATTAAACAAACAACAAAGCAGCGGCAGCCATCTCTGACCCACTAGCGCTATCTATGACGGAGGTGTTTGGAATCGAACAGGGGTTCTATTTGTTTGAAAAAGTGTTCATTGACAACAGGATTGGTCTATTGCCCAGAGTATCAATTATCATAAATTGTTATCTACCTTGCAGAGGTCACTCCGAGGATATAGTGCTTCAGTCGATTTGGCCTTTATATTAAGTTTGTGGCATAGCTTTCTGTCAGGATATATTTTTCAGTGGAACATTGCTTGAAGTAGCACCTGAATGAGTACACATGAAATTAGTCTAGTCATGTATAATGTCTTCCTGCACATTACCATTAACTGCACTGATCCATGTTAACAGTTCAATCCCAAACTTTTTTGTTGACTTTTACCTGCATTTATTAACTTAAAGGTGTGTAGAAAAATGTCTGAAAATATGACCTTTTATGTGATTAAATTTTGACCTTTTTTTACACAGCGCTCCTTTACATTACTGTGAATGTATTTAAGTTCACAGGGACTTAATTTCGCAGTAGCGGGAAAAACAACTTTTCGCGGTGGTTTTAAGATTGCAGTAGCACCATGCACTGTAGTCTCTTACTGCCATGGAAAAATGTTTACGGTGGTTTTAAGTTCACAGTAAGCGGCCACCACAAATGCCGTGAACATTAGACCACTGCAAAAGGGCCTGCATTTACAGTATGTCACACTGTTCTGGGTAAAAGATAGCCTTCCTGCTCATTCAACTATGTATAAAAATCACAGGTTTTCACACAATTAACTACGGCTGAAACAGGATACTGTGTCTTTGTTTGTGTCTCTCGCCTAAAGCTATCATCTTTCATTTGATACCCTTTGACATCTATGTCATTTTTCATGCCCTTCATATATGTAGAAAAACAAATATTAAGCTTTTTGTCAGGGACAACAACAGTTACTATTCTTTCCCAGCTATGAGCAATTTTATGACAGCATGGAATTTAATCAGTTGATGTATAAAAAAATGACAGGAATACTTGACTTTCAGGCCAAAAGGAAATGTACAAACAGAATGAAACAATAATTTTCATCAGATGCTCATCCAAAGATGACAAAGTGTGTGATACATCAGCTTTAAGAGTGACTAGCACCATCTATTGGCTAATTTGTATCAAGAATAAATCTAGACACTTATAATAGCTCTATGTATGCATATGACAATACATGATATAGTATGTCCTAAAGTAAGCCTAATTACAAATTCTTCAATGACATAAATTGTGATAAATGCTTGTGAACAAATCGTTCCTTAAGTTCCTGGGGTTAGTTTGAATAGAGTCTAATCAGAGACAATTACCCCTTGAGAAGACTGGCGTTAGATAAATAGGAGTAAAATCTTCAGGATTATCTTCTTACTTCACTTAATATCACTTTTGAAGCAACCATCAGATTAAAACAGTATCAGTACTAAGTGACCACCTCTACATATATCAAGCACCACCTTGCCAGGTGACGACATTTTGGTGGTCCCTTCAATGATTTTTCTACAGTCACAAGACACTAAAAAATCCTGTATAGAGTAATGACCTGTCTACATATTTTTAAACTTTTTTTTCTTTTGGTCTTCTGGGACTGTTTTTAAGTTTTACTTGATTTGAAATGACACAAGAAATCTTTTTACAAATTCGGTTTTAGATATGCTGAGACAGAAATAAAGATGCTCTGAGTGGGAAGTGTGTTACAGTTCTTAATTCTATGATATTTGCTGACTTATTGACTTTCTTTCAAACCGACCAGTGTGGTATGAAATCTATATAGAGTGTACACTACATTGACTGTTCTGGTTCAGGCAAAACAAAAGAAGAGGAAAGATTACGAAGACATCACGGCATCAAAAGTGACAAGTGGAAAAACTGTAACATTGCCACGGGCCCTCTTCCTCGGTGGGCTGACCCGGAGAGGTGAAAGGTCATGAAGAGGAAGACAGAATTTGACGTATTGCTCCTGGGAGGTCCACAGAAACTAGTCTGACAACATTGGATCATGTCGGCAGGTCGTATGTGAGCAGCATGAAATATCAACACTGCTCTAATAGCAGATCACTCACCTAAATGGATCATAAACTATGTAACACTTATTGTGTTTCATAATTATCATAGATAGAAATCGTTAAAAGACACAAGTCCTTGCAAGCAAGGTTTAGGAATAATTCTTATCAAAACACATTTACTACATGTCTGTCACAGTGCTTGTATCTGCTACTGATACTATTGATAGCTTCTGGTGTAGCCTGTAGCTAATCATGTGTGGATTCAGGTGTGTTTTCTATCAAAAGGACCTAGCGATACATGCAGTACTGTAAATGCAGAAACTTTCGTTTAATGTTCAGTTTTCGTGGTGGCCCATTCACCGCAAACTTAACACCACCGCAAACATTTTTCCATGGCAGTAGAAGACTACAGTGCATGGTGCTTCCCCGAACTCAAAACCACTGCGAAAAGTCCTTTTTCCCGCTACCATGAAATTAAATCCCACCGAACTTAAATGCATTAATTTTACAGTCTTAGCTAACAGTACACTATATAGTCTCTACCAGACTAAATACACTTGCTTTTATAGGGAGAAAAATCTGCCAGGGGAAATTTGCTACCAGAGGTCGGCCGCGCATGGACCGACCCCCCTGGCCAATTTCCCTATTTTTTTGCCAAATTCTATGGTCCCCGCACCCCCATAGGAAGGCCTGGTGGAGGCTAGTGTAGACCTTCTGTTGCACAACATAGATACCAGAACGCAGCAGCACTGCGACTTTTTCCGGCAACTGGCACGGCAACTTTGACATTCCAAGAGATTTACTGTAATATTCTGGAAAAAATTAAGTTTCAGAAGTATCAAGATTGCTTCTAAAGACCTGCTGCCTTTCACTACACTGGGACTTTGTAATCAAAGACAAGATAGATTTCACAGATCCTGGAGAACTTTTGGTTCTTTCGTTAATTTGTAATTGTTCTATTTTGGTTACACATTACCAGCTGTCCATCAGAGCTTTATCTAGTGTGTTATAGCTGTGAGTAGCTTCTGGCATCGCCGTGAGCAAATCTGGCCTCATCTCAGGTGCATCTTTTCAATCAACCGCATGTCAGACCAGCTTATTTTCCGATCCACTGCATTTCTGACAGTCCACAGTGTAGAGTTTTGGACAATGTCATGCATTGTTTGGTTTGATACAACACTTTCTGACACAGTTTATAGCCTTGAATGTTGTTTGCTTTGATAAACTTTCTGACATTTTGTAGCCTTGAACAACAGAGTTGAACTCAAACATGGAAAAACGAAGGCTACTATACTATAAAAATCTTGAAAGTTTCGAGGTGGTTTTGTTTTTATGGTGACCTTTCCACTGTAAATTCATGGCACCGCGAATATGCTGTATTACTACTGTATGGAAGAACTATTTCAATCATCGAAACCCCCTCATCCCGCCATCCATGAATTTCATATCAACGTATTAAATTTGCAGTATCATGAACAACACAAGATCCCAATGCAAACTTAATTTTCTGACTATATGATGATGAATTTGCTCTTATCATAAGTTACGGCTGAGACAACAGGCATGGAGTTAAACCACTTTAATATTGTTAGATTTGTCGCCTATATACAGTATGTAAGACACCCAGGCACAACTGTTCCACATATAAGTTTGAGTTTTCTTTGTATTGAACTCCCAGGCAAATAAATGTAAACAATGCTAAGGTGTGCCAAGTGGGGTAATTGGTAGCCGCTGTTGCAGACTTCGAGAGGGGCTGGCTTTTATTTCATGGGGGCACTGGTTCACGATTTTCAAAGGTGGCTAGGTTCTATTATGAAAGGAAGTTTGTCCCAATTCGAGGTAACGTTAGACCTTAGAGTCAACGTTGAAAATTGTGAACCAGTGCCTCTCCCCATAAAATAAAAAACAGCCTCACTTGAAGTCTGTGACGGAGGCTAGGCAATTGGGAGCAAAATAAGTCACTGAGCAACACATCTGCATAAAGGAGAGGAACACTATACTTCTGAAATAAAAGATTCTTCCCTAAGTGAATTGAATGTTACTCACTGGTGTTAGTTGCTTTTAAAGACCTATATATTAATAATAATATCAATTGAAACACTGAAACAACAATAAAATATTTCCACTTTGCAACACTAGTGTTAATCTAAATCATCATTCACTTCAATCTGTTAGCATATCTCTTCCAGAAAATAAACATTAAATTCAAGTCTCCTCTGTGGCTTTTTTTTGGTAACATTTGCATAGCAGCAATCATATATACAGTCATAATACAATACAAAATGTTATAAGGCAACCGCACGGTATTTAGCTATAATTTTACAAGCAGTACACAGTGATTCCTAACAACATAGCAACGGAATATACTTTTTTCAAAAGTGGGCTGCAGTTGTATTTGTAATGCCGATTTCAACTTTACACGTCCATAGATCAAATCTTGAAAATGATATACTTTTGTACAATTTCCACAAAACTGAAACAGCATGCAACAAATGTAAATCTGTTTACGTGATGTCTGGTATAGAACTGATTATTTTCACTGACCAATTCATAGCTAGAATATTCTTAAAATCAATACAATAACGACAACAAAGAAGTGTCCATTTCTCACATGAATGATTTTTTGGAGGAAAGCACAAAAAAGTTAATGTTTTCAACCACTCGTATGTACATACAGGAATAGAGAATTATTTCACATTTTCATTTTAAGAAAAGTTGCAGTGGTCTGTAAACTGGTCTGCAAAATTATTTTTGGATCACAGGAAAAGTAGACTTCCCTTCCAACTTTTCAGCTAATTTGTGATTGGATGAATAGAAATGTCTTTAGGTATTATGATTGGTCAAGAGTTTTCCAGCCCGACTGAGATTGGCTGGACTGGAAAGTACTGGTTTCCTGATTGGTCAACAGCTTGTCAACCCTGCTTTGTGATTGGCTAAAATGGAAAGTCTCAGAAACTGGTTTACTGATTGGTCAACACTTTGACAACCTTCCTGTGATTGGCTGGTTCAGGAGGTTTAAAATGGAAAGTCTCCGAAGATGGTCTCCTGATTGGTCAACACTTTGCCAACCTTCCTGTGATTGGCTGATTCAGGAGGTTTTGCTCAGCTCCTTCTCTGATTTGCTGCGGACGGGGATGCGGCTGCCTTTGATTGGCTTATTGGGAGAGATGGACCTCGACCGGAGAGGGCTCTTGGTCGGAGAGAAGGATGACCTTGAACGTGCTCTGCGGGCCGCCAAGGTCAAATCCTCCTGAAGAGGAAACAAGTATTTATGATCATGGTAAAAATCAAAACCTTCAAAACTATAAAAACTAAATATTTTCCCTTGTATCCCAATTCTGTTGATTTTAGAAGCACCTATTTCATGCAGCAAATTTCCCTAAACCTTCCTCCATACACCAGAACTTCACATGAGTCATGACTCACACACCAGCCATCCAAGGTCCTGGATTGGGTTGCTGGGAATACTGTCGTCACACTAGTTGGGTTTCCTGCTTAATAGGATACAGGTCTGTTTTGTCAAATTCCTAATCTACATTGTATGAAATGTTACATTTTAAGATATTTTAGAGAAAGCTACAAGAATTAGGGACCTGCATGCATTCAGTCTTCAGTTCAGGATACATTAAAGCTACTAATAAGGTAACATAGTTGAAGATTTACCTGTGTCCTGTCACTTAGTAGGCAACAAGCAACAAAAGTGGTTAAAATGAATGTTAGTAAAACACACATCTACAAAAACAGTATATTTTCATCAAATCAGAGTACTGTATGACACACAAATTCAATATTTAACTGTAATAATCTAAATCTCTGCTATTTATCAAAGTGTTAGTAACATAAGAAAGAGAAAACTCACCACTGATGTTGACAAGGGGCTTGACTTGTCTTTCCTTGGTGATGTTTTGAACAGAACTGGTCGGGGAATGGCAGTGGGGGACTGGAGTGACGGAGTGTCGTCCTTTTCAGATCCCACTGACCGAGTCCTTTCCCTCGACAATGTCCCACTGGCACTAGCTCCCTTGTCAGAGCCAGAAGCGCCTTTTTCTTCTCCTTCTGACAGAGACCTGTCTCTTAAAGACGTTTGTAGCTTCACAGGGCGTCTTGTAGACCCTGTGGCGGCCTCTTTCACAGGATTTAATGGTGAAGATTCCTCCGCGGACTTGTTGGTAATCTGAAGGGAAGAGCTTGGTGATACTCCAACACTCAGTCTAGGTAAGCCTAGTTGTTGTGTCTGGCTTTGTGCGCTCTCTGGCTTCTGAGGCACAGAGGTGACATCTTTTGTAGCTGCCTGCACCTTCTCTGTTTGTAAGGTTGGCTCAGACTTGCTTACATTTGTAGACTCAAGCAAATCAACTGGTTGTTGCGGTTTTGCTGTTTGAAGTGATGTTTCACTTGGACAAGCTGCCGTGGTTGAGTCACTGAGTTCCATTGGCTGTTTATCTTGTGGCCTCTCCATAGGTTTGTCAACTTTCTCTTCTTGCAAAGATTTTTCTGACACCTGGTCAGAGCTGTCTTCTGAGATTTTCCTGGCTGTTCCAATGTTTTGCTGCACAGGACTCTCTAACAGAGAAGGGCTCGCAATACCCGAATCCTGGAAGGAACTGTCTGAGGTAGGCTTTCCAAGGTGATCCTTTGAAGATGCAGATTTTCTCAGAGATGACTGCAAGATGCTGTGAAGTGGAGGTGGCTGACTTTCTTGAGTGGGCTGCTGTTCACTGTCTTGGTCACTATGGTTACTGCTTGTTCCTTGTAAGTCTGATGAGTCTCCTTGCAAACTTGTTTCGGGAGAAGTCTTATCCTCTTTCTTCAGTGTCTCCTTGACTGCTTCAATCGAGCTACTCAGGGAATCACTCAGCTGTACTAAATCTGAGTCTAACTGTGAAGAATCAGGTGAAGTCGAACGTCGAGCTATGTTTGCCTGAAAGAAACCTACTGCTGGCGAATCAGGGGCTGATGTCTGTTTGGGAGAAGCAGGCAAACTCTTCTGCAGCTCTTGTATTGAGGAATCCAGTGAGTCCTCGATCTGCACCAAGTGAAGTTTTATAGGATCCAACTCCTCAACAGGAGTGCTACGGTTGCTGTCCTGGTCATCTTCTGCCTTGATCGCCTGCAGGAGTTTCTGTACCACATCGACTTGTTGCGAAGGTCTTCTCTCCTCAACGATCTCTATATCAATACTTTCCTGCCTCACAGGGTGGTACCCAAGACCTTCCTGTGTCTGCTCATCCGCAGATTCAGTCATCTTTGACTCAGGCTGTTCTTTGCTGTTTGTTTTGTCTCCACTTTGTGAAATGTTTGTTTCTTGTGGCTTCAAACCTGAAGAAGTCTTTTCACCACTTACATGTAAGTCTTTAAGATTCTCTGCTTCTGGAACTGCATCCGTCTTTCCTTCATCCGCTGAAGGCACTTTCTGACCGGTCGACAGATTCTCCTTAACCTCCTCCACGGTTCTGCTGAGCTCGGACTCAGAGTCGGAGCTGCTGCTGTCAGTCATGGAGGTTGCTATGGCGATCTGAGCCACCACAGGGTTCGAGTCCAGAGACTCTCCGGCCCTCGAAACCGCCCGGACAGAGATTCTGTCAGGTAAAAGTTAGACATTGTGTGTTCTTTCTTTGAAATGTGGACAATAATGGAAGAGTTTTCACACACCAGCACTTAAGATGGATACAAGAGTAAGAGAACTATGCATGTCTTTATGGAAATAGGATTGTTTCACAACATGCAACACCACTTTAAACTTTGAACAGAAGTATATTAGCTTAGATTACTTGGCAACAGAGAAATTACAGGGCGAAACTTCAACAACACAGGGAAGCTTTACCAGTTGTAGTAGAAGGCAGGACAGTGATTAATTCTTAAACATAGTTGAAAGCACACACTTAGAGAACAAAAGAATCCCCCCCCCCAAAATAAGACTGCTAGAGGCCTTATTCTGATGATTTTTATAACTCAGATCAGTTATTATTCCTATATTCTAAGCTCTTTGTTACCAGAGGACACTGACTAAGGGTTAGGTGGAGATCATCATTAGTAACAATCATTATCAACATGCTTGAATTATATCCACTTGCCACTGAATTATGCTATGTCTGATTTTTTTTTACTTGACCTATGATAACAATGGCTCATCAATGATTTACCCACATATTCATTACAAGACTTTTTCCTTGACTAGTTACTGAGATACACAAGTATCCTCTTGAAACAGTTGTGATTTTGACCAGTATCTGAAGAAGATTGTCAACCAATCTGACACAACATGACTAGAAGAGGATTGGTCCTGCAAAAAGGTGCCAAAGGAAGATGACAAGCCTTTCAGCAAAGCGGTAGAAACAAAAACAAAACAAGCTTGAGACAGAAGGCAAAGATTCCCCTACCTGTAGGTTTCCTGTGGGTCTAACCCCTCGATCAGAGCACGAGTCTTCTTACCATCAACCTGAAGAGGAACAATGAGAATTAAATAATTGGACTTAAAAATCCACTAAATTGGTAAACATCATGCGGGATAAAGTTAAATCAGTAGAAGTGAAACCAGCTGGCAATTGCTACGACTTAATGTTGTTGTTTTCCTTATACAATGTAGACCATTTTCTACCAAGAGCAGTATCTTTTGTGACCGACACATTTCATTCCCACCTGTAATTTTATGACTTAGGCACACACACACACATACAATATATAGTGGTAATAGTAGTATCCAGTATTTGATTGTACTGCTGTGGGTTCCCTGACACAGGTAGGCAGCAGTTGGCTTGATCAGGTTGTCTTAATAATTATCATGCTTCCAGCTTTTGTACATGAAGAAATTGTGAATCTATAGATTTCCTACCGTGCCACTCAGTGTGGAGTCCACAAATATCCTGTACTCTGTAACCGTCTCCAGACTGCCGGGGACTCGCGACGGTTGCCAGGCGATGATGATGCCCGATTCTCCGCTCTTCTGGATCCGTAAGGCACGAGGGGGGGTGGGGAAGCCGGGGGGAGGGGGTGGGGAAGCCATCACCATGCTTCCAATCTAAGGGGGTGGACAGCAAGTCAAGTCAAGTCAAGGTTTATCCCACAACATTTGTAAAACAGGTACAATGTAAGGCAAAATTAGGTATATTGTGTAAGACAACTAGCTATATAGTATAATTGATCTAAGAACATAACAATAGATGTAGGTTTAAGGCTATGCAATATTCGAAGAAACACAATCATGACCGATAATTATTGCACAATTACTGCCCCCTAGTGCCTGAGGAAGGTACTGCAGCTAACAGCATTCTTATTTAGTTGACAGTTCTATCAATTTCAAAAAGTTCGCTCCAGAGAAGCATTGTACTTGAGTGATAGCAGGGGTTTAGCCAGCGTCCGTTTTTCCGTCAATTGACGGAAATTTGCTGCGTCTGACGGAAAAATTTTAAAACCAATCCGTCAACCTTGACGGACAAAAATCCTTGGTGGAAGCTACAGGCGGCTTGGGGACGCCGTCCACGGCCGTAAAAGCCACACACTGTTTGTTTTGCTATTGTTATGATTGTTGACAATGTGTGTCGGCGCCCTTTCGCATACGATAATCTCATTAAAACCCGTTTTTCAAGGTCTCAGTTCAGTCCTTCTAATCAATTTTCGCGGTTTTCGCGACAATTGTAATTGGCTGACGGAAAAAAAATTCGAGCTGGCTAAAGCCCTGAGTGATAGAATAATTACTGATGCTTCCATGGGTCTGCACTGTTAATTGTGCAACACAGCAAAATAGCACCAGACTTGTACAAAGGATCTAATTGAAATTTTACAAGAAAGTAGGTCAATAGATTTGTCTAATCATGGTGTCTTCTTGCACATGATTCAATGGGACTGTAATGTTAATTGCTATAAATCAAAACAACACCTCATACCTGACATTCCAAAGCACATGAGGCAATTGTGCTAAAACACATTGTCCTTAAATGACCTACCTCAACCAGACACAAGAGTGCAGGAGAAGCTACAAACATTTTTAGAGCAGCTACATCTCAGTTAAACATTTGGATTTGTTTCAATTTAAATTTGCATTTCTGTGTTTTGGCTGAGGTAAACATGGGATCAGAATATTGATTAAAACGGAGCTGGGCTGAAAGTTCAGTGAAAGCTTCCCCGAATCCACAGTATCAAGGCATTCTGTATTTTCTGGGCAGTGACTTAGCCATTGACCTGATCTGACATTCTGAATATCAGGCAAGAGAACTTTTGAGGACAAGGTCCTTCAAAAACCTTTGCAACTTGTAATTACATCTGTTAAAGGAATACAAAGAACTCACTGGGCATGTCATTAGCTGAAGAACGTTTTAGCTAATTGTTTGAGCATCTGTTTAGTTTATATGGTTAATATGTTGTTCTTTTGGATTTTTAAACCGTCTCTTTCAGGCTGCTGCTTGTATCACTAGAAAGTAAACAATGCATCAAAAAGATTTGCACAGAGAATACACTGTGCACTCCAATGCTGATCTGCTGTAACGATACACAATCACTCCACCCTAATGTCAGCTAGGTACAGTGATGTGGAATAGATTAAAACCAAAGTTGAGAATGGCACCTACAGTTGGAGTATTCAGAAACATGTATGGACAGAACACTATTGAATGTGGAACGATTTTACATTGACTGTTGATTATTGTTTTTACAGAAATGACTACAGAGTATTGAATGCATTGTTATGTCAACAAGATCCCTGATCTCCTCATTTGAAGTTTTTAGAAAATGGCCAAGGCCAAAGAGCATAATAGATAAAAGTTGAAAAATGCATTGCTAATACAGATAATATAAATGCACCAATTGTGACAAAGCACTCTGATTGTCCAGTTCCATGGCTGGTGTTTTACAAGCTGATTCAGAAATAACATGCCCTCATTGGCTACTTCCATGGTTCATGTCTTACCTGATTGGCTGGTCACAGGCTGGTCCCCATTGGTCAGGATATAAGTGCTCTGATTGGCCAGTTCCATGGCTGCTGTTTTACTACCTGAAATAAAGTGTTCTCATTGGCTACTTCCATGGTTTATGTCTTACCTGATTGGCTGGTGAAGCTGTCACAGGCTGGTCTCCATCGGTTGGGATAAAAGTGCTCTGATTGGCCAGTTCCATGGCTGCTAGTTGAATCCCTCTATCTTCACTTGGTACTGAAGGAACCTTTGTCTCGTCTTCTTCCTTGTCTTGTTCCTTAAAGACATGGTCAGACAGAGCAAGCAGAGCCTCTTGGAGTCTTAGAACCTGCCAACAAGACAAAGACATATATATCTAAGATGTATATCATACAGTATACATACTATACTCAGTTAAATTGAGTTATAGATATTGCACTGTGCTTTTGAACTTTGTAATCTGTTGTTGCTTTTACTCAAGATGACTGTTACATAATTGCTTCTCATGGCATTGCAACATTGCTGTAAACAAAGAACTGTACAGTCAAACCTGGCCAATCAACCACCTGGCGTAGCAAACCACCTCCTGTCATAAGCCTGATTAATACAGCCTCCATAGTTAAGAATAACCCTCCTCTCACCAATCATTTTCCCTTTGTCCCTTGAATGCTTGTCAAGACCAGGTTTGACTATAGCAATCGTGTTTTCAGGGCTTGAAATACTACCTGCAAATGCAGTTTATTACAGGGAAAAGTTAGGCTGTGCAGGTATTTCTGATGTCTACCTGCACCTTACCTGGACCAGATTTTTGAGACTTGTAATTCTTTACCCTATACATGAGAAATGACCCAGCTGATTACGTTGGGGAAAGCAATGTTGATCACTGATAGTCTGTAATTATTGTGTGTACATCAACATGTAATCTTTTCAGTTTTTCTTAACTACTTTGTTAATAAACAAGTGTATAAAGTATGTTCAAAAGGCTGTTTTATCCACTTTGGTGGTATATTTGAAGGTGCAGGTAACATTTCTCTGGTGCAGGTAATTTCAAAAGTTACCTAAACCAGTGCAGGTAGACAGAAAAAAGTATTTTAAGCCCTGGTTTTAGAAAGAAACAACTCACCTGTCTCTGTAAATCAGCACACCTGTTTTCCAGCTGCCTCTCTTTGTCAGTCTGCAGCGGACTTCCTGCAAACTTCTCGCCAGGTCCAACTTCTCCCAACCTTACTTTCTCTTTCACTGACTCAGCTTTCCCTTCTCCCACCTCCGCAGTTTCTGCCTGGGAAGACTCGGAGGAGCTACTGGCTGTTTTTTCTGGTTGTTCTGAGTTTTCTTTCTCGATGGATTTTCTCAGCGTCCGCTTGACGTCTTCTTCCTTCTTCAGTTGCTCTTCTCGCCACTGTTGAAGGCTTTGGACCTAAAAGGGACATTGCAACAAATAAAGGATCATTCACACACTTCTAACTCATAGGCTAGTCTGAACTTCATAATAGACAAACCAAAGAAATGACAAAGAACCAACACTGGTCATTTAAAATCTGTAAAGGAACTGGTAATTTGGAAAATCTAAGTTCAATGTCATATATTATTTTCACTTCAAAAGTTTTGACACGTGTAGATGGAGTTGTCTGCTTTATATAAGGAAAGCAAATATGAAATATAACTTATCATAAGCCAAATTCATAGTTTTGGTAAAATACCCATTGTTTTCATAGTCACTGACAAAAGATAGAGAATGCTTATCTGAAACATTTACAAAACTTATCCAGTTAGGCTAACGTCACATTTCCAAACCAGGGCCCGGCCGGGCTGTTTGTGGAAACAAAATATAGAAATGTATAAAGATTTACACAAATAATGCCCACAACTAATCCTTTATCTCTTGTGTAGTTTGGCGTCTTTTATACTATACTATTCCTTCCAGAAAGCTGCCCGGCTGGGCCCTGTTTGGAAATGTGACGTAGTCGTTACTTGAATAATCTCCAAGCAGATTTACCAGGGGCATATAAGATAGCATCAAAGCTGGCTAAGGAGTGAGTATAGCCGGCCAAAGGGAGTCACATATTTTATGCTACTGTAGGATCTGTTTGGAGATTATTACTAAGTTTTGTATTGTATAGCACTTTTTCCCCACCTGCATCCAGAGATACTTAATAGCCTCCATCTGCAGCTGCCGCACCTGCCTCTCCTGTTCGTACTGCTGCTTGCACCTGTTACAACAACACAACATCAGCCAAACAGCAAAGACAGATGGCAGTGGAAAACTTCATCCTACCTTTAACATACCACTGACTCTCCACACTGTTGTTTACACCTACATGTAATAATGTCCTTACATCAGTAGAAGGTTACTGATACAAAAAAAAAAAAAAAAAAAAACACTTTCAGGTCTTCAGGTCGACGACCTCCACACTGTCATTCTGGACAAAAAAAAACTTGGTGTCACCTCTCATAAGACGAACTGGAGTAGAACTAGTACTTTTCTCTGATACTCAAGGAACAAATGATTTATTCTGGCACATTTTCTGAATAAAAGAACTTGTTCCTTTCAACAGATGGGTAGAGATACGATGCTATGTATCATGAACCACAAGTGACATGCATCTGTGAACAAATTGGTATCAAGGCTTGTGGTTGGAACACTGCTGACTGATAAATGTAGATCCATTGGGAGTTGCACTTACTTGTCCAGCTCAGTCCCCAGCCTCCTGACGTGGTCCTCAGCCCTCTTCGCCCGGATCTGGCTCCGTACCTTCCCCACCCGCGGGCTGTTCTGTCTGGTGTACACCCCCCTCCACCAGGACTACACAGGACACAGACATAATATCTTTAAACATTTAACAATGTAAACCTCCTACTTCGTTACCAAGAACAGTTTTCGTAAAATAGGTAAAGATAAACGTCCAAGAAAATAGTAAACTCCTTCTCATCTACAGCAGCTTTTGCAACATAAACTAACATCTATTAGTATAAGTACCTAAAAACAAAACTCACAAGATTTGTGAAAATAAAAGAAAATATCATCTTTTATGAGGGACTTTCTGTACAGATTTAGTTTGTAAATAAAAAAAAAACTGCAAGTCACTACTCTTTCAAAGCTTTTTATGTTGGCAATGTTGGATTTGAATTTGTGCTGATTTCACAGAGCTTTTGATATCAGGCATGGTTTCCATGGTAACATCTCACCTGGATTTGAGTGGCAGCTTTCGTCTGTTTGACCTCCTGGTCGGTGATCTTCTTGATCTGGTCGTAGCTGATCTCAAAACTGGATGAACTCTTCAGCTCTCCCTCCAGCTGTGCCCACTTGGGAAGCTCGCTTTTCTTCCCGAGCATCGGGCTGAGATCTTCTACACCTCGTCTTTCTCCCTCAGGCTGTGTTGATGCCTTTTTAATTCTCTTTCCTGAGACGATATCCTTGACATGAGACAGTTCTTTAGCAGGGAAGGATTCGCCTGGTTTTATGTTCTCAGAGTCGCTGTCAGTGCTGGGTTTGCGGTCGTAAGGAAACATCCTCTTCTTGCTGACATTTTTGGGACTGATAGGACTCTTGCCGGGACTCTTAACTTTCGGTCTGTGTTTCACGGGCACAGGGGATTGAACTTTTGTGGCAGGGGGACTGTTCATTGTCGGTTTCACTGTGGGTGCGTGTCCAACAGGTCTGGCATCATAGTTGGCATATGCTGAGGTATCGGGATTTTGGACCAGCTGTGGCTTTGGTGATCTGAAGGCACTCCTTCCTGAGCTTGGATCTTGGATAGAAAATGGTTTGTCTTTTGCTGGAGAGTCGGTGGACGCTGGAACGTTTTTCGGTGTGCCCACAGCCTGAGCATCGTACGCATCATACCTTGACTGTCTCGCTGTGGGCGAGGCATGCTGGGATAGCCTCTCATCTTTACCTGTCCTGTACCTGTCAGGTGAGCTTCTTAGTCCTGCCGCAGGTCTGGAGTCAGGTGTGTCGTACCGCAGGACTCTTGAAGAAGGAGAGAGGTGAGGAGACGTCTCTCTTTTCTGTCCTTCAGGCCTCGCATCGTACCTTTCATACCTTCTCTCTTTTGTCCTTGGCGATGACCTTGGAGATGCTCCAAGGTAATTAGCAGGGACCCTCTCATAATGCCTTGCTTCTGGCATCCCATAATGCTCTTGTTGAGCAACGCCATCATCGTTTTCATAATCCCTCAGCGGACTCTTCCCATGGTACATTGCGTAATTACTGGCGTAACTTTTGGTCGGACTTCTTGGGCTCTGACGAATGGGGGATTCCACAGCAGACACGGAGCGCTGGTATTTCGCACGGTGGATCTCCATGATGTCGGCGAATGAAAGCTCATCCTCTGGTGGAGCGGTCAAAGGTCGATGGTCAGGGGTCACGGGAATGTAGTAGGAGTCAGAGGTTAGCTGGCTGCTGTTCAGGTCAGGAGCTAGATGGTTGGAAAAAGTTTCAATATTTTAAATATTTGTAGTAATTGCAAATTCATGTATATCTGTGAGGACTTGACTTCACAGCAGGAAGATAAAGTAGATTTTTGCAGCATTTTAAATTTGTAGCCTTAACAATTCTGTAGTACAGTAGGAATACATTGGAAACAAGGCTTATTCACTGTGTCATGAAATTGCCATATGAACAGCCATGAAGTAATATAACATAACCATCTGCCAATGAAGGTTGTGTGTTACTTCGAAGGGTTGTTAAATCAATCATACAGATAAAGATGCTGGTATGCTTACACAGAAGGGTATTTATACTGGCTATACAGATTCAAGTGCTGGTATGTAATGCTGAAGGGTAGTTATACAGGTATACAAACTCAGACACTTGTTACCTACCAGCTTCAATATCCTGAACCCTGATGTCTCCGTTGATGGCACCATTTTGCCTGTACAGCTGTGCTGCCCCTCGGCTGGACAGCATGCTGCTGTAACTCTCCCACGCTGTCCTCGGCTGACCTGGGCTCAGCTCTCGTCTGGGTGGAGATCTAAAGAGCAAACAGTTACTGTAAATGCAGAAATGTTCGCGGTGGATTAACGTTCGCGGTTTTCGCGGTGACCACTTCACCGCGAACTTAAAACCACCACGAGCATTTTTCTATTATGGTATTAGACTGCAGTCTATGGTGTTACCACGAAATTAAAACCACCGCGAAAAGTCCCTTTTCCCGATACCGCGAAATTAAATCCCCGCGAACTTAAATGCATTTACAGTATTCATGGATTATCAAATTTATTGATTTACTTTAGCATGGAAGTTCACCTGTGTTGGTGGAATACATTATAGAAAGATGCAAACACCTTACATCAAACACACCAACACCCTCCTGCAAAAATGGTATGTTCCTGACGTCACTGCTGGAGATAGAAAGGTAATTCATTCTGTGAACAAGGTTGATTGAGTTCATCCAAAAATTTAGAGGGGTAAGTCCCTAAAGTGTTTAATTTTAGTGTTGGATGTAAAGTATTAGCATTTTTCTATAATGATTGATTGACTGTAAATTTGGAAATGTTTGAGATGGTTTTATTTTTGTGGTTTTCATGGTGGCCTCTCCACCACCAGCAATGAACGGTACCGAGTATGCATTTCTAATGCAGGGCTCAAAATACTTTTTTCTGCATACCTGCAGAATAACATTGAATATTACCTGCACCAGACATATTTTACCTGCACAACTCTGAATTTGGAAGTATGGATCATACTAAAATTGTCCAGGAACCATTGCTATTTTTTCTCATGACATTTATGTATAAAACCCAGTACATGGACCAGTGCAGGTAGACACCAGAAATACCCGCACAGCTCCAATTTTACCTGCACTAACCTGCATATAATATTATGCAGGTGGTATTTTGGGCGGCTGATTTGGTGATTACAGGTTTGCGACAGCGAAACCTATTTTGGTTTCCTAAAAGGCAAATTACCGTGAGGAAAACATCCTGCATTTTCTCGAAAATGCTGCTTTCTAGTTTTTACAAACTTTTCTATGATGTCATATTTGTAGATGCTTTGATTTGATTGGTCCCTACTGTTGCCATGCCTACATAACATTTGTTAGACCAACACAACAGCTATTATGTAGAACCTGCAGCCCTCTTAATTGGTTTTTCTCTTTTTCATAAGAAATATTCCCTCATTGCCGGTCTTGTTGACAGGTGGCATGGTCGGAATCTAAGGGGTGACGTTAGTGAAGCTGCCAGCAAATGAATCTATTTAAATTTGTTGTGCAGCAACAGTAATATGCTGCTTTCAAAGGGACATTGAAGAATTTTATGTTTGAATGCTCAATGTGATTCCTAGCTTCCACCCATAGATGTCCCTGCAATGCAGTTTGCAACAGGTTACTATCAAACACATCGTGTTTGTGCAATGTTAGGTTGCAGCAGCACAAGGTGGGCAAAACTGAATTAAACTAATAGAATTAAACAGGGCCTCCTATGTAGTCAGGGAAGCAAACATATACTCGTTGTATACATGTACATATTTAAAAATAAGGCCATTCTGATTTGAAATCATGAATAATATGCTATTAGATCCCATTGATGCGAGCGTGCAAATAAAAAGAAAGTTTTGCCTAAAAACTACGTTGCCTTCATTATGAAATCTAATTGGCTACGAAGGTTGAACAAATGAGTGAACACTCAAGAGTATGGTATACTGAACAATAGTCTTTATTCATAGTCATATTCAAGGTAGCAGAAATATTACATTTTATTATACAAAATTAATGCAAACAATTTACAGTGCATTGTTTTACAATGTCTTTGACACTGTTGGATTGTAGACCTCATTTTCCATCATTGACACCACAAATAAACCATGTAATACATAACAGTACTTGCCATTGTTGTAGTGCTGTTGCAGATTAAACACTCATAGTATGTACAGTTTGTTCAGCGGTTCCAAGTCAGTGCGTTTCAGTCTATTTCCACTATGGCAAGATCTTCGCCTCCTAGCCCTCTGCGCGAATTCTCTGGCCCGGCCGTTCCGAGGACATTAGAAATGATGTCGTGTTGGTTTCCCACTTGAGGCTGACCATCTGGAGCCAGACCTGGTGCGTTTTGTCCCTCTCCATGTGCAGAACCTTGCTGTAGATGTGGGGGACCTGTTCCAGCTTGGTCTCCCTGTGGGTCCACACGGTTTCCCCGTATCACTGTGACAAGTGTCTGATGGATGCCTGTCATTTTTTGCCAGATTGCATCTCTTAACTCCTCCGTGCGGAAGAGCGTTGCGATGGGGTTAACGAGAGAGTTCAGAGAAAAGAACGAAAATACCATTTCTCCACCAATCCATGGAGTGCACATACCTGGGTGGCTAGCGCACACTGCTGTCAACAGGAGGGGTAACAGCCAAAAGACCCAAGCCACAACTACATAAATCATCACAGTCCTGGACTTGTACACCCTTGCTTCATATTTCCTCTGTGCCTCTTCTTGTGCAGCATTGTTTGGCTGAACACCCCCCTCCATGTTTTGTACAGGACCATTTTCTCCTGGTGCCCCCGGGGGGACCCCTGCCTGTTCAAGCCTTCTCTTTTCACGTTGTCTGATTGCTACATACACACTTATATTTGTGAATAACATGACCATGCACATCAAGAACAGGAAACATGCACCCATGATGGTATAGGCTCGGGGAAAGTAATAAGGGCAGGTACCAGTGGTCAGGGTCCCCATATGGAGACAGTTCCAGCCCATACTGGGGGCGAAGGCAAACAAGCAGAAAACAATCCACATAACAGTCATCGCTACACCTGCACGCATGTTGGCACTGTGAGCATGGGTGTAGAAGTATATAGGATACTTTACACCAACATAGTTATTTACAGACAAGAGAGACAGGGCTGATGCCGAAGTAAACTGACTAAATGTGATGAAGTTTATATAAGTCACTGAAAAGTCATACATTTGATTGTGTCCAACATGGCCTACTGTGCGATATAGGAGTCCAATGCCTGCAAAAACATCTGACAATGCCAGGGTCGCCAGGAAGAAGTAGAGGGCTTTGCGCAGTTCTTTTGTACCAATGATTCCCAAGATTATAACAGCATTGGCGATGATTTCCATTAGTCCTGTCAGGAAAAAGACAATGTCAGTCCCTGTTCCCAGCTTCACAAGGTCCTTGTGCATGGAGCAGGCTTCGTCGACTTGTGCGATGGATGCGGTATTGTTCTCTAGATGCCACTTGTAGCAGGAGAGTAAGGTTGCAAACTCAGGAGCAGATGTCTCCTCAGCGAGCATCCATGGGTCAGAGCTGATGTTGAACATGGTGGAGCTGATTCAGTCTACAGTCTGAGGCAGGTTGTGAGATTACTGATTTGTGGATGACTCTCTAGATTCAGTTTGTGGCCGGATTGGAAGGCAGGAGTGATGCTGCGTCCGCACCTGATCGTTACGTGTTTGATTCTGCGTGAGAGCGCGGAACATCACGACAGCGCTTGCTCAGTGACTCTTACGTGGGCCGTTACCATGTTACCATATATATTTATGCAAGCCTTGAAAACGACTAGTAGTTACCATGCTGAGGGATGCCAATTGCTTTGAATCTTTTCTCTCTTTTCAACGAAATATGCCTGCACTGCCAACCATGTGGCATGCAGATAGCAAATATGAAAAGAATGATTAAATACTGTCTTGTCATACGTCATTTGTGTCAGTTGGAATCATTAATATCTCTTAGATGTCACATCCTTGGATGTACAGACACAACTTTCCAATATTTCAAATCAGAAGTTTTAAAGCTGTAAAAATAATGTAAAAATTGCTTAATTAGCAAGTTGCATATTTGCAGAGGTTGGATGCCTCAGTGGACTATTTCGTGGTGTTATTTGGCTAACAAGCCTTAATACAATATTATATTACCACATGTGAAGATAGGTTCTTTCTTTCCAATTTGCAGATTAAACATATTGTTTTTGCTGGTGTGTCTTTTTTTCCTCAAGACATCTTCTTCTATGGCGACCCAATCAGAGATTTGAACTGTCAGTGACATCAGCATATTCCATGCAGCTGTTACAGCAAATATTTACAATCACCAGTTTGTGATAGCAAAACCTGTATTCATTTGCAGGGCTCGAAATCCTTTTTTCTGCATACCTGCACTGGTGTAGGTAACATTGAATATTACCTGCACCAGACATATTTTACCTGCACTACTCTGATTTTAGGAAGTATGGATCATACCAAAATTGTTCAGGAACTATTGCTATTTTTTCTCTTTTATACTTTGTAGGTGGTGACAGTCAGCTATTAACAATCCACATACACCTTCATCATATGACTTTTATGTATTAAAGTTAAAACCCAGTACATGGACCAGTGCAGGTTTCTTGCAGGTAGACACCATAAATACCTGCACAGCTCCAATTTTACCTGCACTAACATGCATATGCAGGTGAAATTTCGAGCCCTGTAATGTATTACAATGTACAACACAATTGTTTCTGCCACCACAAAATAAAAAACACCCCAAGAACATGATTTACATAAAAAACATAATATACATAATTTTAAAGTAATTTTACAGCAATGAGAAATTTAAAATAACCTCACCTTGTTTTAGCAGTGGGAGACCTTGACCTGGGAGGGGAGTACAGACTGTACCCAGCACCTGGCCTCTCTGGAAAATAATTTCACATGATGAGTGTTCTTCAAGTCAACAAAATGTTGCAAAAACTACAGAACTACAAGAGACTATGAACTCTAAGTCAGAATTCCTGATTAAGATATGCATCTTACACTACAGTTACTGTTAAGTAGTGCCTTTGAAACAGCCATTGCAAATACTGTCAATGCAGAAATGTTTGTGGTTGTTCTATGTTTGCCATTTTTGCGTTGCCAATTCACCGCGACCTTAAAACCACCGCGAATATTTTTCCATCACATTACGTGACTACAGAAGATGGAGCTACTGCGAACTAAAAAATACCGTTAACACTCCATTTTCCTGCTACCGCAAATATAAATCCTGCGAGTCAAATGCATTTACAGTTTCTGTTCTTCCTGTCCTTGGTGCTGATTGGATTGCTTTCACTGTTAAAACAATTACCATAGTTTAATCAGCTCTAGAATTAACTTTGAACTTCATGTCAGAACTGTATTTATCATTTTTTCCTGATTAAAATATGCATTGTACAGTTACTGTTAAGTATTGCCTTTTAAACAGCCATTGAAATATCCACCGTTCCTGTCCTTGGTGCTGATTGGGTTGCTTTCACTGTTAACAAAATTATCGTAGTTTCATGTTTTCATATTTCTTACGTGTGACAAAATAAAAACAAACCAGGTGATTGTGGTGATGTCCTTGGCCTCCCCTGACCCCTAGGAGGACTCTGGTTGGCTGGTTGTGCCCTCTGACCCCTAGGAGAGCTCTGATTGGCCGGCCGTGCAGGCTGAGACTGTGGCCTGAGCTGCGGGTGCTGCAGCTGGTGCTGGTGCAGCTGCTGCTTGGATAAAACCTTCTGCAGCTTGCTGTCATCATACAGGAACTGGGCAGGGAAAACATCAGTATTTAAAGTTTGTATACAGCACTTCTTATGAAGATTGGATTCAAGAATAAATGTTGTAATCCAACATTATGTTGAAGAATGGCATGTAAATGATTAAACAGGCATTAGTGTAAAGTAGAACCAGTAGTATTAACCTGATGAAAGTGACAGACAGTTACCGAAATGTTGGTTCTTCTAAATACAAGACTGAAGAACTTTGTTATCAAGCCCTTTGGCAGTCTGTTGTCATCCAACATAAAATATGCGTATCATATCAGAAAAAATACTACAGTACTAGGGTTACTATCTTACAACACTGACACTTGCAAAGCTCATGTCGTCACAGCACATCTCTTGCTTGTTTGGCGTGTAGGGATAAGAAGTAAAGAGAAGTTACCTGTGACTGAGCACTGGGAGGACACACTGTGGACAGGTACTCTGCTAACTCTGCCTGCTGGCCTGGCTGGAAGTGTCTGCCCCTCCCCTGGCTGTACAGCCACTCTGCTTTCAGACTACGGAGAGTAAGGACAGTTGTCAACATATATTGTCTGCTTTCAGACTACAAGATAGAGG
>NC_049987.1:21167763-21225299 GCF_000003815.2 Branchiostoma floridae | reverse complement strand
TATTGATCCAGCTTAGCTTTTTTTCGGGCTATTCTGTCCATAGACAGGACAAGAAGGACAAACTCTGTATACCATATATGTAGACTAAGTGAATACTGCCTTTTTGGGCATTCAAGCTCTTAACCATCATCAAGCTTTGAACACTTAAGCAAAGTACTAAAAAGCACAGGAATGCAAGCAAGGCTCTCATATTGTGAAAGTCTTTCTGTGCAACATCTGTGAGAAAAACCTTTACCTCAAAAAACAGTTTCTCTTCCTATATTAGAGCCCTTTATAACTTGTAGCACGTCTATTGAACAACCACAAGAAACATTATAAAGTAGGCTGTAGTGCAGATGGTTATAATAAACTGGGTAATACACATCTTCTGTTGGAACAGTTTGTGCCATTAACTACACGTTTCTCTTACCTCTCTGTCCGTGAGATGGGCTGTCCATCCAGAATCTGTAGTGTCAGGCACCAGTTGATGATGAAGGGACGATACTCAAACTGACTGGGAAGGTGTCAAGGCTCAACAGACAACAAGGCAATCAGAGACAGCAGACTTCATCTGCTTAACCATAGGTTTTTATGATGCCTCCAGTCCAACAGACAAAACACGTCACCGCCTAAAGTTCTCATCCTGCTCACTTAGTGTGCGCCTGCGCGGCCTCGCGAGGCACTCCCAAATATGGTCATATCGTGTTACGCCGGCACGGGCAGCCCACGTGCCGGCATAGCAACCGAATATTTACTTGCCGTAACTAAGGTGTTTTTGAGCAAATAAACCACATATCAACCTCAAAGAAGTTGTCTTACTTGAGTTTATACCCTGCCCTGTAAGGTCTCATTGATGAAAGGAGACCTGTGGGGATATATAATTTCTAATCACAAACATACTGGGACATGACACGCACTTCCGGGTACACGGCTTCACCGGGCAAACTTTTATCATACCCTTGACTTTGCTCTTCTTCATCTGAGCACTGCTCCTCTCCCGGAGTTATCCACCGGTAATCTTTGTATCTGTTGTCAATCTCATACTTACCACTACTAATATCCGTGCTTCTTTTCTTCATTTGCTTTCTTTCCTTTGTTACGAGCGGATAAAATGACAAAGAGTGCACGACCTGTAGGTCATATTTAGAACAATATCAGTTACTGTAGAGTCTTGTATTTCGTTCTATACTGTTCTAAATTAAATTGTATCCCTACGAAAATTGTTCTACCTGAATAAAATACTCAGGAGACTGATCATATCAAATTGTTGTTGTATTTAAGTAGATAAATATCGCTGAATGTGCCCCCCTCCCCACCATCAGAGTTCTTTATGTAATGAATGTTACAAAGAGCTGAGAGAAAAAACAACAGGGAGACATTTCTTTGATGCTTATTAAACTTTTCTTGTGACAACAATAATACAATAGATACAAAATACAGACTGTCTCCTAGAATTGATAATGTGAATACTTTATAGATGAGAAACATAGGAGACATCTCTTTGCTGCACTACTAAAATTATGTTGTCAAAACAATACTAGTAGTACATTGGATAAACAATTCATATTGTCTATTCATATAGTGAATATATACCTGTATTGCAATTTTCAGATGTAGATGTCCATGAACCTTGCTAGTTTTTTTCTCAACTGTACAAAATGTCTGCCTGCAGCACTGATTCACAACTACAAGAACACATCAAAAACCTTGCAAAGCTTTGCCGGTTTTGTGGCGAGTTTGTGCAGACAAACCAAGACAGGGCAAAACAAATCAAACTGCTTTCATGTGTTGAGTTTGCCGATAAGATTAAAGAAGTGTGGTTGGTAGATGTCCAAAAGGACAGGTCTTACCTACATCCCCCATCCTTTTGCCATAGGTGTAGGTGCAAACTGTACAGGAAATCTGACACGCTACCAACACGAGTGTCATGGTATCCTCACTGGTATGGAAAAACCTGCATTCCTTGTGAGAAGGTAGCAACACTGACAAAAGGGGGGAGACCAGTAAAAAAGAAGTCTCCAGGTAGGCCAAAAACTCAGAAAAATGAGAAAGGCAAAAATGAGAAAGGTGAAAAGGTGGAAGAGTGTGCCAAAACTATGAGTGAAGAGACTTTCTCTGAACTCTTAAGCACATTAGATGACTTCCCTCTTGATGAGGATCGATTCAAACCAATCTGTAGTTTGGAGGCATACAAATGTGGTATTTGCCAGTGTTTTGTATACCTGCCTGTGCAAGCACTATGTGCTCATGTGTTTTGCTTTGAATGCTTGCATAAGTTGTTCCAGATAGCTGGAAATAACAATGCTGACTGTGCTATATGCAAAGCACAAATAAAAGCAAGTGACCTGACATCTGTTCACAGGACCTGGAGGTCCTGCTATGCTCAATTAACTTTTAACTGTAGAAACTGCTGTGCACAGCTGAGGCTGGATGAACTTAAGTATCATAATGAATGTCCTACAAACACAACACAAATGGCTGCTCCTTCTCACACCACAGCACCGCCTCTGCTACCTGGAAGGAAATATCTCCTTATGGTGCCTCACACTAACACTCAGGTGATCCCACCACCTGTACATGTACCTGTACCTGTACCTCCTTCCACTCCTCGCACTGTGTTAACCCCTCCCTCCACTACCATGACTACTACACCTGCCCCTGCTACCTGTCCTCCTCCTTCCTCCCGTGATGCCCAACCTTCCACATCTGTTACCAGTGATAAGGTAACAGTTGGTCTAAGTGAGAAAGGTCCCCTGACACCTGACCAGCAGGATGCCTTTTATTCGATGAATTGTCGGATGAGATCTCTCTCCCCTGACCCGAGGATTGTTGAGGCAAAAACACCAGGACAGGTATGTATCGAAAGTTTTCTCTAATTGACATTTTACATTTATCGTCGTATCCATTTTTGATTATACTGCTGCTGGGATCCCTGTCACAGGGGTAGGCAGCAGTCGTAAGAGCAGCTATAGATTCTGTCTCCACCCGCCCTACCTCTTTGTCTTGGTTTGCAAAAACTCTCTTTCCCTCCCACCTTCCACCTTCCCCCCTCCCACAGATAATGAAATGTGTGTCTCTTTTTTCAATTTTAGCCCCTACGTCTCATGCATGTCCCCAAGCCCAGAAAGTCCTCAGCAGAGGCAGCCCCTTCTACCGTTCGAAAGAAGGCTAGGGTTATGGAGGAGGTGAGAGACAGGGTGAGTGGTGGGGATCCTGGAGTGCTGCTCCGGGAGGAACTGCGGAGGGTGCCACGGGACGAGCTGAGGAGCATGCTGCACCAGCTGAAGTTCGATCAAGTTGTCATCCCTTCTGGTCACCAGCTGGAGGCAAAAGTAAAGATAGGACTCAACTACAATCAACTTGGGAAACTCAGAAGGTAAAATTGAAAACCATTTTCTGTAGACAACATAAGTTACATTTACAACATTCTTGTACAAAGAACCTTACTGGTATACATAGTCTAAACAGAGTTGTCTGTTCTGTTATAGCTGGCTTAAGATGTACAACATCTCAATGGAGAGTGAGCGACTGACGAGAAGGGCCGCCAGGGAGCGCCTTACTGCATATGACATGCACGCAGAAACCCTACCTTTCTGTGTTAAGGGAGCGAAGAAAGATGGGTCGGACCCCACGAAGGTGCAACTGCTTCCGTGTGCGTACATCTCCCCAGTCGGCGCTGCCATCTTTGACTACCTGGAGAAGTGTCAGGAGTCAGAGTAAGAAAGCATTAATTTTCTCAGCTTGCATGTTTGTCTCATCTCATCTAACCCTTAGTCTATTTGACAGTTGGTGCAACACAGAAGATCTGGCAACCAGCTATGGTGTCACCCTGTGTACATAAAAACAATGTTATTGCTTATATATGTCTAGGTTGAAAAGTAAAAGTAATTTACAGGAAATTATCTATCTTCTACAGGTGCCTTACATGGCATGGGGGGAAAATCCCCCAAGATGAGATCTGGGTAAAGGTCGGGGGAGACCACGGGGGAGGCTCCTTCAAACTGACCTTCCAGCTGCTCAACAGGGACCATCCAAACTCTCGGCAGAACACCGTTGTGTTCAGCATTTTTGAGGCAAAGGACAGCCGGGAAAATCTGATGCTTGCCATCGGCCGTTATGCCCAGGAACTGGGCGATCTGCAAGGGTCAAAGTGGAGGTGAGCTTCCAGTTAGTACTTACTTTGACAAGTAGCTAAACCTGTGTTAACTTTGTACCATTTTCTTATGTCACCTCCAAATGAACCTGATTCAAATTCACATTGCAGGGCCAAGGATGGCAAGGAGCACACGATGCGTGTGTTTGGCACAGGAGACTATGCCTTCCTGTGCCTTTGGTATGGGCTGTCCGGAGCAAGTGGTAAGGGCCCTTTCCACTTTCTTTCTTGAAAACAGAGCCTTCAAAAATGTTAATGACTTATTTCTCATAAAGATATATAGTTATACTATGTAATAATTGTTTTAACACTTTTACCACAGCTGTCCACCCATGCCTGTGGTGTGACATCACCAAAATGGAAATGAACAACCCGGAGTCAGAAGATCGGAGGCTAAGCATCCCACCAAGAACCTTGGCAACCCTGCAGCAGCACTACCGTGACTTCATGGAGCAGGCTAATGGCAAGTTGTCATTAGCCAAAAAACATCACAATGTCATCGCCCCCGTGATGTTCGCATTGCCAGTAGACCAGGTAAACTAATTAAAAAATATCAATTTGACAATACTGCGAAATGGACCATTGCTTACTTGCGGAACACCACATAATTGTTTAAACTTATGGCAAAATCTGTCTATTTGTTCACAGGTCATCATACCTGGTCTACATATAAGCTTGGGGCTATACCTTCGTGCCTTCAAGCTAATGGAGACAGATATGCACGAGCTTGACCTAAAGCTGCAGTCGTACCTGTGTGGAGTGCTACACGAGGGGGAGGTGTCCAAGGAGGCCCTGCTGGCCGACGTCCACCTCGGAAAGTTCAGGTGCTACGTACAGGCCATCGAACAGGCCCGGGGTCTGGACGACGAGGCTGACCGCGTGGAGGAGGAGCTCCATGACCAGGAAAATGAGCTGGCTTGGCTCGCCTGCTGCAACGGAACAACAGAGAAGTTAGATGAAGCTGTCTTTGCAGAAGCTTGCTCCATGGTAGAGGAGCTTGTGCGTCAGAAAGATTCACTGGTAAATTCACCATGTACAAAGTTGGCACATACATATTCTTAACAAGATTTATTAAAGATCAATATATATGGATGAATGTAACTTGATTATATAATTGGGATATGTCTTACATTATATACATCTACTTATTCATGCAGAGGTCTAAGGCAGAAGAAATGCGACTGAAGGCGTCCATAAAGAAGGGGGATGGACCCTTAACGAGCCAACTGGATGACCTCCTACAGACCCTTCGTGTGAAGAGGCAGGCCTTCCACAGCAACTCCTTCAATGGAAACCACGTTAACAGAATGTTGCAGGCAAGTACTAAGCTAGTTATTATTTTTAGTTTGGGAGTTGATGTCGGTCACACAGACTTTGTGCCTTGTATAATATTGAGTCTATTGTGACTTATTCCTTTTTTTATACACAGGATGATGCCATAGATGAACTAACAGGGATGGTGGAACGTACAGTGACCAAGATCATGGACAAGTTTCCAGATCTGCCGCTATCCCTTGTGCCCAGAGCGACGTCAACGGCGGGGACATACAAGGAGCTGTTCAGTCGTTTTGCAAGATGTCACAAGCTCTACTCCCATGGAGGCCCCATGGAGGAGACTGCAGTATGTGAGCTAGGTATGTACATGTACAAACTATTTTCTTAGAATATTAAGTACATTCTTCTACTTAACCAACGTTGTCAATACAACCCGCTTCTTAACGTACACTCATTTATGCTTACTCTTATTTGCTTTTCCAGACAAAGCCATCAAAGACTTCATGTCATTCTACAGAAGCAATGTCCCCAATGGCACCGTACCAATAAAGATGCACATGCTAGAAGATCATGTGGTTCCCTGCATCAGGAGGTGGGGGTTCGGGCTGGGGTTCATGGCAGAGCAGGGAGTTGAGCATGTCCATGCACTGTTCAACTCCCTGGCAAGACCCACCTGTACCATTCCCGACCCTGTGGCACGACTCAAGTCAACACTCACAAGCCATCTGATCGGGGTCTGCCCAACCAACACCATAGGCTAGGCTTCCCATGATCTTACATTTCAATGATACACAAGAAATGCACAAGTAAAAAGTAAGATACAAAAACAGTGCAGGTACTTCGGAGTGTTCTACATGTAATGTCAACTCCCCTGCCTGTAGTCACGTGAAAAAATGTTGCATGAACTGCAAATTAGTACCAATACAATGTCAGACAGCATGTAGACTAGTTATTACTAGTTAGTTAGAATTAGTGTTACTCATTTAGTGATTTACTGTATATTATGTACTGTATAATGTCAATCGGCATGTAGTGTGAATTAGTATTACTCATTCAGTGATTTACTGTATACTATGTACTGTATAATGTCAATCGACATGTAGTGTGAATCAGTATTACTCATTCAGTGATTTACTGTATACTATGTACTGTATAATGTCAATCGGCATGTAGTGTGAATCAGTATTACCTGCATACCATCTTCAGTCAAGGAAGGAGTCGTCTTCTGTCATGGACTGATCTTGTCACTTCAGGTCATCATTACTGTATACAAAAATTATGTAGTGCCAATCAGTACGACTGTATACAAGTTACAAATTATGTCAATATTGTGGGAGAAATGACAGGAGTGAGTAATCTGTTTTGGAAATTATAGAAAACAGAGAACCAATAGCTAAATATGTAAGTACTATCCGTGCCTTTCCATGATATTGTACGTAACAGGGAGTAAAGAATAGACAGCATTCATTCTACTACTCACCTTGCTAGAAAGCATGTATTTAATTTTTTGTTGTCATGGAAACTTCTTGATAGAAATAAATTGTTCCGCAAGACGTAAACAAATACTTCTACAAGTTCTAGCGCCAGTTATCTTCATTATGTTGTCATATAAACCAAAACACTACAAAATAATATGCATCAGGGCTTCGGATATCAAGCAATATGGCGTCGAAACGAACAAAACATACCTGTGTTGGTCGATTTCCCTCGTGGGGTAAAAAAACCAAACGCTGCAGAGCTGTCCACAGGATGACGTTTGGTAGCTTTGACGAACTATATCCGTGCTTTTTAGCGGCATCAAAACTCCGTTTGATGTAAAAATCTCGATTTTACTTCTACACATGATCTTGCACGTAGTTGTGCTGACGCGGCACTTCCAGCGGCCCGATGAACGCTAAATTTCGGCCGAAACGCGAGAAAAATATATCATAACAAAGCCAGGAACAATGGCTGCCGTCTTCTCCAAAATGAAGGAACCACGTGATCGAAATCCTGGTATATCATTGGTTAGAAGTGATGGTAGCAGTTCTAGACCTGCAATGTTGCCAAATGTCGCATGGTGGTGCATGGCCAACTGACCTCATTAAATATCCAATACGTCACCTGCGCAGTCTAGGATGCGCAGACTAAGCTGCTGGTAAGATTCAGACGTGAAAAATAATGGCAACACAGCATTATGAATATTGGGAATCCCAGACACACAGAGACACAGACGCATGCACACACACACACACACACACACACACACACAAACACACACACATGCACGCACACACACACACACATGCGCATGCACACACACATGTTCACACACACACACATGTGCACACACACACAGACACACACACTTGCATACAGACAAACACACACACGCACACGCACATGCACGCATAGATAAGACTTCTCAGAAAGGATACGGCAGGATGGCTGATATCAGCACGCAGGGGTTGTTCATGATTGACAGCTGCTCCAGATGACGCAGGCACAGCAGGTACGACACCTGATTACCATGGTGACAGAGAACAGTGTCAACATTCCATCTTACGATAAACAATAACAAAGCTAGCTGTTAGCATCTAAAACATCAAAAGAGGATATCAGATAAAACAATACGGATGGAGTAACTGTTAAGTTTAAGATAAGGAAAGCTTACCTCATTGAGGTCACTGATCTCGTTCTCAGCCAGGGAGAGAATGTTGATGTAGGAAGGGAGGTTGGAGGGCACGGACCGTAACGTTGTCAGGATGTTTCCATGTAGGAGTAATGTCTGAAAGAAGTGTCGGAGACATAGAAATGTAAATAAACATTCAGAAATACTATAAACTGTACATTCAAGTCTTAAAAGATACGGAATTGTACTCTGGGTACCATCCTCCATTGTAAACCAGTAAAAAGATTTAGCCAGCAGGTGCTAACAAGGATGATACTCAGGCTAAAGGAACTTGGCCACAACCAAGTTGTCAAGTTGTCAACCCTGAAATCAGGTGTATATGACAGAGTGGGCACTGGGCAATCGAAATTGTCCATGTTGAAGATGTGACATGTGATTGGGTACAATTGACTTGAGGTAGTCCACTTCTACACTGCCAGGTATAAAAAAAGACTTATCCTTGGCTGGAACTTAAGTGATTGGAACTTCACTTTGACAAAGCTACAACTGCAAGGATAAGGCTTGATGATATATACTCTCATATTTTCAATAGACAGTTATCAAGTACAAAACTGTAGACTAAAGTATGCTTTCCTTGCCCACCTTGAGTCCAGTAAGCCTGGAGAGGTCTGCTATGCTGGAGATGCTGTTGTCTGACACGTCCAGGTGGGACAGTCCCATACAGGAGGACAGGGGGGTCAGGTCCTGGGGAGGAGGGAGAGAACAAAATTAGAGATTCCTCAAGAAGATGGAGCAGAAGATACTGCCCCCTTAAATATATATTTTAGTTCTTTCTAAATTCTATCCCCCTTTTGTCTGTTTTTTTCTGGAATTAACACTTATCAATAACCATCCATTTTACCATACTTTTTTTCTTTTTCCATAGCTCATAACCCATGGGCAGGGTTCTAGCTAGGATGAAATTTGAGCGTAGTGGTACAGGCGAGGGAGCAAAGCGACCAAGCGCGAGGGCGCGAAGCGACCGAGGGGGGATGGTGTTGAAGGGGGGCTTTCCCCCCTTCCACGGTATGGAGCTTTTGGAAAAATAGAATTGAAATGGGCCATTCTTAGGGACCTATAAAAGGAAAATTGTTGTTTTCTCAATATGTATTCTTAATGGGTAATTCTTATACTTTTGCATCTTGTCACTGTGTTACCCTTACAAAGGACCTTGTCACAAGATATCTTAACTCATACATAGAAACAAAAAATTAACAGGTAAACCTAGAAACAGGTAAGTAACATCATTTTACTAAAAGTTACTAGAGAGTCAAATCAAAGTTAAGAATTAATTTCAAAAGTCTGTAATCATTTCTACATACATTTCCAAATTTGCTTAGACTTCCTCAATGTTCCTCCATTTCCATACAATGTTCAGAATACTGTATTCAATTTCATGGCAGTGGGAACAATGTTTACAATACTTAAAAAAAGAATGGCTACATCACACTGCCAAAATCTTAACATGTTTATCAATGTAAGCCACTCTACCTCTCTTGTAAATCAATTCCACACTCTCTACTAAGATCAATCAAATTCTTTCATTCAATCCTCTTATATTTTAACCCAAAACATCCCTTTCCTTATTTTCCCTTCTCTCTATCCTTCCATCACTTCTCCTTAAGCTTTCCTATCATTATCTTCCATCCATCTTTTCACCTCCTTT
Organism: Branchiostoma floridae; assembly: GCF_000003815.2. Taxonomy (NCBI): domain Eukaryota; kingdom Metazoa; phylum Chordata; class Leptocardii; order Amphioxiformes; family Branchiostomatidae; genus Branchiostoma; species Branchiostoma floridae. The sequence goes on along the minus strand of NC_049987.1, from coordinate 21,215,576 downwards.
TCCTTGGCTATTCTACCTCCATCTAATTCTCACTCACTTGCTCCCTCTCTCCCCTCCCCTACCTTGATACTGTTTCCTGACAGGTTCAGCCACTCCAGCTGCTGTACCTGCTTCCCTCACTCAACAGTTACAATTCTTTGGTACCTTTGTCTTTCCCTCTCCTTCTCCCTCTCTATCATTCCCTCAATCCCCCTCCCCTTCCCTACCTTGATACTGTTTCCTGACAGGTTCAGCCACTCCAGCTGCTGTACCTGCTTCCCTCACTCAACAGTTACAATTCTTTGGTACCTTTGTCTTTCCCTCTCCTTCTCCCTCTCTATCATTTCCTTCAGCTCTCTCCCTTCCCTACCTTGATACTGTTTCCTGACAGGTTCAGCCACTCCAGCTGCTGTAGCTGCTTGACTCCCTCGATGGTGACGATACTGTTGTTGGGCAGGTTGAGAACTCGGAGATACGGCAGCTGGGAAACCCCGACCATCCGCACTAGCCTGTTTCCTGCTATAGACAGCTGCGGAAGAATGAAAAAGTAAAATATAAATCTTTCATCTGTCATATAGCAAAAAGCCTAGAATTTACACTATGAACGTACATAAAACAAGATGCCAATGATCTTAAACAACAATCAAAATGAAGACTGGCAGCAACAAATTTGTATGGTATAAAAACAGTTTGATAGTAAAACACATCTAATAATAGTAATATATACCTCACATAAGTATGGTGATTATTTTTGCCAGTTACATTTACATTACCTATGGCGTCACGCTTGACTCTTAAAACTTTAGTACCATTCACAAAAGTCAATATTTATTCAGTCGTATAGTCTATTTGGGCATATGAATGTAACAAGTGGTAAATCTCATGATCAAAGTTATGCTTTTTAACTGCTTGCTGTACACCATTGAACAAATTAGGTACAAAACCTGTAACAGCTTTGAAGCTACATGTAGTATCTTTATATGACTAAGTTATTATGACTCCATATTGGTTAATTGAGAATTGGTAACATGAGCTATATACTTTCAGACTCACTTGCTGTATAAGAGAGGTCATTTATGACATTCTGTGCATTAATGACAGAAGGTCCCAGTCAATAAATTCCCGGCTGTATCAATTATTCAGTATGTAGAGAACCTACATGGCCTGTAAATTGGCCCAGCAGAAGTCATGGCACCATTTGTGTTCGTTAGCTCAGTCCCACGGGTGGAAAATTTGATCACTACACATCCAATTCTTGCATGACACTAAAGGCATGTAGGATATAATAAACGTCCACTAGACTGGTAGCATAAACAATGATCATAATCTTCAGTTTGGTTTGAGAACAGCTGTCCAAATTTTCAACAGCAGCGCAGGCAAGCAAGTTCAAATTGTTCAAATCGAACTATGGAGGCTGTACCACAAAATATGGACTGGTACTAGTAGGAACACCGAAATTGAACATAAATATGGCCTGTGTATGATATAAAATAAGATATCCCCTTGGCTACTGCACAATCAGGTGTACCCATTTTTCTTCTGACATGTTATCAGCTGATAGCAAAAGGTACACAATTTGCTGGTTGGGGCATACCCTCTGTGCAAGAATGTAAATTATAAAACAAATGAAGACTATTACGAGTCTTGACCCTACCTGCTGAATCTGGTCCTGTGTCTGCAGGTTGTCTATCCTGCTGATGTTGTTCTTGTCCAGTATAAGTGCTACAGGCGCCGCACCAGGGGGCAGCTCAATTCTGGACAGGCCCCGTCTGCTCAGGTCCATAATTCTGCCGTCCCCTGATTGCAACATAGGACAAGATTATTGTGCGGTACAACCTACCGATGCATGTACACGTCCCACTTCTTACTCAGTAGCTTGGTGGTTTGATTCCTTTTAGTTTTATGGCATCCAAAGTCTGACACTGAAGTCCTGCAGACAGATTGTCCTTGCAAGTAACAGTATAATTTATGATCATTAAACCATTGGTCTCTTATTTGAGGAGAGCCTCAATCAAATTAAGAATATATCACTTCGCTTATCTACTTAACATGTAATTTAGGGGTCTGCCTTTGTCAAAGTTTGTGTGTTCTTGTCATAACCATGGTGACATTACAGCTTTCTAAAACAATTCAAGCAGTTACCCTCCCCCCTGTCAATTTGAATGGTATGTACATCTGACATAACAATGTTACAGCTGTCCCAAAGGCAGTCAGGGCTGTTTGAAACTAAATGTATATTTCTATTCCTTTCAATACAGTGAAGAGCAATTATAGTGGAACGATACTTAAAACAGTTGTATTCTACCGGTAATTCTATAGGAAATCTGCTTTTACAAACAAAGGTTTTTGCTTACAGTATCAAGTTTCTCATATTGTTACAGACTTACAGGGCATATATCATGTATATAGAGGAATGTAAGTTGAAAATGGTTATTTTTCTATTCAGAATATGAGTAATTATTATGGACTGCGGTGGCATGGACCATGCAGGTGTCACGGTGGCATGGTAGTGAGTCAAGTCAAGGATCAGGACAGAGGCATGATGTTGCGGAGATGATAACCTTTATTCAGGACAATGTGGGCACGTCCTACCCTGTCGGCGTCTCTAGCTGGAATCCCCTGCCCTTACCATGTGTAACTTACCCCCCGACCCCTACATCTGGTCCCACTTAGTCCGGTGACATTCCCCACACCAGGGGTTATCACAGAGTGGTCACGATGTCACCTCGTGACACCTCACCCCTCATTTTTTAAAACAATTTCCACATTGTTGACAGCTGTTATCAATTATTGATTACCGGGACATATTATCAGGAAGATCATCACCGCTTTTCTTTTACATACTTCTATACAATACTACTAATTCTTCTACAATGCAGGTCAGCGACATTCCGACATTTACAAAACAACAACAAAAACATAACAATTTACAACAACAAAAGTTCATCAAATGGTTGCCAGGTGTCCCGCGCCAACTTCCTCCTCGGCGGCCGGCTTGCGCACTTCCGGGTGTGTCCCGGAACCACAGGGAAACGACAGGAACTCCTCTGCCCGTCGGGAAGAGGCTTGTCTTGTCCACAGAGGCCTCCCGGCTAGATGCTCCCACGACGGCGACTCCTATACGACGTCGGGCCCTCGGGGCATCGTTGTCTGCCGAGTCGTGCTGTGGGATCACGCCTGTAGAGGTTGGGGTCGGACAGGACAACGCAAAGCAACCACTGACGCACATACACATAACACCGGACTTCTAACCTCGACACCTCATCTACGTCTCAACTCAACTCCGCTGCTCTCTCCCCTACCTCTCGACTTAAACATTAATATCTCCTCAACACATAAACACAACAAATAGACCTTCCGACAACTACATGAAACGCCGGACACCCCTGACCTGCTATATGGTAACATCATACGAACTACACATTACTATCCCGGGGAGTAAAACCCACATGTATATCTATAATTCTATCTCTATATGTCTATCTTACATCTAAACTGACCTATCTGGTGACTCCCCCCCACTGACTTCCGCCACGTCCGCATGATACTCGCTGCTCAGCTAATCTATACTGTATTCCTGATAGCACTGACATAATTTATCTAACATTGGTTGCCTACATTCTAACAAGTCTAAAACTACTACAACAAAGCTGAACAAAGTAAGTAACAGAACTAGGCCGGTGTGCACGGTGCGCCAATGATACTATGCGAGCCCACCGACCTTCCTCCTGTGTCTCTCTCTGTATGGACTCTCTGCCCGGGCCTGCTCTTTCTCCGGTCACCATCCCGCCCGCCGCGTGGCTGTCCAGCCTTGCCCCGGCCACTGCCGCTCTCTTTGCCGCTACCACAGGTCGTTACTGCCGCAGGCACTCCGGGCCGGCTCTCTGTCAGAGTAGAAGTCGGCCTGCATCTCTCGGACGACGCCTCCTCTGCTGCTCCCTCTCGCTCGCCTCGGCCACCGACGCTCGCCCGTCGCCTGCCCCTTGCTGGACTTGCTGGTCAACCCCGCGGGCTCGGTACTCCGGATCGGCACTCTGTCCTACGTCTCTGAACGGCTCTCGTCTGCCCCTGTCCCGTCCGTTGAACTTGACTCACCCCAGCCGTACTACCAGATGTCACGGTGGCATGGTAGTGAGTCAAGCAAGGATCAGGACAGAGGCATGATGTGGCGGAGATGATGACTTTATTCAGAGATCAAGTGGACACGTCCTACCCTGTCGGTGTCTCTAGCTGGAATCCCTTTCCCTTCCCGCGTGTAACTCCCGACCCCTCTACATCTGGTCCCACTTAGTCCGGTGACATTCCCCACACCAGGGGTTAACAGTGACTGAACACGCTGTCACCTCGTGACACGTCACGAGGTGACATCGTGATCACTCTGTGATCACCCCTGGTGTGGGGAGTGTCACCCGAGTAATTGAGAGCAGATGTACTGGGTTTTGAGAAGGGACACGTATCAGGGAAGGGGATTCGAGCTAGAGACGCCGACAGGGTAGGACGTGCCCAGATTGTCCTGAATAAAGGTTATCTATCATCTCCGCAACATCATGCCTCTGTCCTGATCCTTGACTTGACTCACTACCATGCCACCGTGACATCTGGTAGTACGGCTGGGGTGAGTCAAGTGCAACGGACGGGACAGGGGCAAACGAGAGCGGAGGCACAAGGAGAGTCGAGCGAGTGACGGTGACCGAGCGAGAGGAAGGAGGAGGGGAGGCGTCTAGAAAATACAGGCTGAGTGACCCCGACACTCAGAGAGGCGCCGGCCCGGAGTAGGAGCCCGCGGGGTTGACCAGCAAGGGGCAAGACGACGCTGAGCGAGTGTCGGTTACACAGTCGAGCAGGAGGCGTCCGAGAGATGCAGGCCGACTTCTACTCTGACAGAGCTCTGGCCCGGAGTGCCTGCGGAAGTAACGACCTGTGGTAGCGGCAAAGAGAGCGGCAGTGGCCGGGGCAAGGCTGGACAGCCACGCGGCGGGCGGGATGGTGACCGGAGAAAGAGCGGGCCCGGGCAGAGAGTCCATACAGAGAGAGACACAGGAGGAAGGTCGGTGGGCTCGCATAGTATCATTGGCGCACCGTGCACACCGGCCTAGTTCTGTTACTTTCTTTGCTTTGTTGTTGTAGTTTTAGATTTGTTATAATGTAGGCGACCAACGTTAGATAATTTATGTCAGTGCCATCAGGAATACAGTATAGATTAGATTAGAGCAGCCATCATCATGTGGACGGGGCGGAAGTCAGTGGGGGGGAGTCACCAGATGGGTCAGTTTAGATGTAAGATAGACAGATAGAGACAGAATTGTTATAGAAAGAACATGTGGGTTTTACTCCCCGGGATAGTAAAGTGTAGTTCGTATGATGTTTCCATAGCAGGTCAGGGGTGTCCGGCGTTTCATGTAGTTGTCGGAAAGTCTGTATGTTTGTGTTTATGTATTGAGGATATGTATGTCGAGAGGTAGAGGCAAGAGCAGTGGTAGAGAAGAGTTGAGACGTAGGTGAGGTGTCGAGATTAGGAGACCGGTGTATGTGCGTCAGTGGTTGCTTTGCGTTGTCCTGTCCGACCCCAACCTCTACAGGCGAGACTCCACAGCACGACTCGGCAGACAACGACGCCCGAGGGCCCGACGTCGTATAGGAGTCGCCGTCGTGGGAGCATCTAGCCGGGAGGCCTCTGTGGACAAGACAAGCCTCTTCCCGACGGGCAGAGGAGTTCCTGTCGTTTCCCTGTGGTTCCGGGATACACCCGGAAGTGCGCAAGCCGGCCGCCGAGGAGGAAGTTGGCGCGGGACACCTGGCAACCATTGATGAACTTTTGTTGTTGTATAAAATTGTTATGTTTTCGTTGTTGTTTTGTGAATGTTGGAATGTCGCTGACCTGTATGAGTATGTTGTGTTCATATTTTAGTTTTCATTATAACCGTTCATTGCATTGTAGATGAATTAGCATATATATACAATGTAAAAGGCGGTGATGATCTTCATGATAAATGTCCCGGTAATCAATAATGGTTAACAGCTGTCAACAATGTGGAAATTGTTTATAAAAAATGAGGGGTGAGGTGTCACGAGGTGACATCGTGGTCACTCTGTGATCACCCCTGGTGTGGGGAGTGTCACCCGAGTAATTGAGAGCAGATGTACTGGGTTTTGAGAAGGGACACGTATCAGGGAAGGGGATTCGAGCTAGAGACGCCGACAGGGTAGGACGTGCCCAGATTGTCCTGAATAAAGGTTATCTATCATCTCCGCAACATCATGCCTCTGTCCTGATCCTTGACTTGACTCACTACCATGCCACCGTGACACAGGCATTACAATTTGTGAACTAAAAGGTCTAAAAATCTGTCAGAAAGTACACTTGTGATTCTACTGCCCAGACAGTTAGTAGTTTGATCAGTAGATCCTCTTGAAAATACATAAACAATCTAACATTAAGTCCTTAAGTGTACAAGGAATATACACTATCTAACTCTATGTTGTCTCACATTACAAACGTTCTAACATAAACAATCTGTACCTCTCAAGTACCAACAATCAAGCACCACTGCAGAGAAAGTGCTCCTGAATTCCATATTCACCACTTGGCTGGTCCACCTGATCAAATACTCCCTCTCCTGGCTTTAGCATTTGCTCTCATGCAAACAAAACACTAGGCTTAACAGTAGAAAGTCTATGTTTTGTTCTAAAGAGCTGAATGCAGCCCACCTCAATTGCAAGTTTTGGACGTTGATAATGTTTGCACACTTCTTATAGTGCAGGTGAACCTCAGAGAGTAATAACTATGTCACACGTACTGTAAGGTCAAGGTTCATTTTCTCTCATGCATAATAATGCACACAAAACTACCTATACTGAATACTACTATAACAGCCATTTGCACTTTTATATCATTGAATAACCAATACATAATTTTTTTCCCGATGAAGCCAGTCTAATACTGTATGATTACTACTATGAAAGGATCCTAAAACATCATGGGACTGTCAGGGGCAATTTGGGCTAAAAAATGTGACAAACCACAGCAACACAAATGTTCTCCTTTAAAGGTAATGTTGAAGAAATATATCATGCTATGTGCAATAATTGTGAAACACTCCAGACATTACTATAATTACATTCTTATTGAATAAACTGAATACAGATCTAGCCTCTGTGGCATGTTATGTACATAATAGTAGTACAAATGATACATATTCAACAAAAAACGGTATAACTTGTGCATGTCTAAAAGGACAAGTACAAGTACTAAAAGTGTCAAGTACATATGAGATATAAACAATTAATGCAATTATTGCAATAGATAAACCTCAAACAGTCAAAGGATGAATTTACTTCTCAGAACATATGTATATGGTACATGTATAGTCACTATGACCAGTATGGGTCTGATTTAGGCGCGATCTACACACAGTTTTTCCCGATATCGGCGAGCCTACTACCTCTCGCCGACAGCTTTTTTTCAGCGTCTAGATGCAACTACTATATCGCCATTACTATATCGGGAAAATTTCTCCCGAATGGTCCGGACCATTCGTAAGCCATCTAACGATACCTTACCGATACCTTAGCAGGGGTCCCCGACATGTTCCGCGCGCGTGTAGATGCTCCGCGAATTCGCGAAGCTCATTAGCATATAACTACAGTTAACGCGGGCTCATTAGCATATAACGCGGGAACAGCGCGGGAGAGCAAGATGGCGGAGGGAAAAGCTGGGCGCTCCCGTTGCACATGGAGCCATGCAGAAACCGCCTTTCTTATAAGTGTATGGTCGTCGTCGGAGATCCCAAAAGGACGCGGGATTCCTTGGTACACCCCGGTGTATAGGCTCTCCACCCTCCGCCACAATCAGGGCAGCGAGAAAGAACGCTGCGTTCACTCTAGCCGGTCGCTGTCGTCTCTCCCTGTATCTCAATCGCCTCCTGCGCCCTAGCCTTGCATGGCGTCTCATGTTTAAGATCACGCGCATGAGATACAGAAAGAACATTACCTGATTGATAACGAGTGGAAAAGCTACCGGCATTCCCGCCATTTTGAAATCCGCGGGATGTGTCACCAGAGGTCAAAAGGGGTCACGAATGTTCCGCGCCGCGGGTGTTCCGCGCTACGAGCGGATATCCCGCGCTACCATTTGCAAAATGTGTTTAGATGCGCCCCGATATCGGCCCCACCGATATCGGCGGATTCGGCTATATCGGGAAAAAATGTGTCTAGATCGGGCCTTAGATATGTGACCTTGTGTAATGCCTAGGGCATTCAGAGCACGGCGGAAAGAATGTGAAAACAGCTGAACCCATTGTCCATTATCTTATCTGTAACGACCAACCATAAAATAGGAAGTTGATTTACATGTTTTAAAGTCTGAGGTATGTCTGTTTTTTTGAGGATCTGACTGCGGAACTCAGGGTTCCTTCGCTGGAATGTTTGATATAAAACAAATAGAATAATGCAACACTTAAGACTCCATCTTAGTGACTCGGAGCTGTTGACAGTTGCTAACCTAATTATCTGTTAACATAACAGTTATGTTCCAGCCACAAGTAGATCTAACAGAAACATTCACCATGAAATTACAGTTTTGTATCTAGTTTTGGTGTCCCACAAGGACTCTAGGTTATATGTCTCAGTATCACCTGTGAGTCACCTGTTCTGTCACTGATCACTTACAGTAATTTAACAGTTTTTCACAATTTTTTTCCCCTTTGTAACAGAAGTTTATAAGTGAAAATAAGGGGAAAATAATCCGTCAAGCTTAGGCCAAGCGAAGCTGAGAACCTATTGTATACAAAACAAAGGATACTCGCAACTTCTGTCTAAACCACTGAAACAGTTGGCTAAAATATACATTGAGTAACATGACACTAACACAGAACAAGTCCTAGCACCTGAACGTTACTAACCTAATTGACCTAATTTCTGTAGCAAGCATTACAAATGGTAACAGTCAGTATTCAACACAATAGACTTGTTTACATTTGTAGCTTTTCTAGTTATGCATGTCTTAGCACAAATCATGAAGGTTTGCTTAAATACAATTGAGGAATGACTAATGACATAGTGTAATGATGATGTTCTACTGAATATGTTTGTCTCATGGAATAAGTAAACATTTGAAAATGGAGAAAATAGGGTTCTTGAACCTTAGGCCAGCCCAAACAAGGGATTACAGTAAACTGTCAACGTTTTTCTTCAGGCCAGCTGACACATATGACCTTTCAAACAAAAGTACATCTTTTTCGAGAAACGCCCACTTCTTTGCGACGTCTCAAGGTCTGCGAAATGTCTCAAGGGTATTATTGACAGCAGGGGACAACCTTCTGAGATTTATTTAAGAAGCTGTTGGCTAAGAGTCTTCTTTTGGTGGATTGGTAAGAAAAGTCGTGATACGAAAATCATTGTTGATAGTGACTACTTAGCATGAAACACGACCTGACTTGTTTTGTCACATCCGTGGATCGGTTTGCGGTGCAACATTTCAAGGTTGAGTTTGAACGCTAGACAGGGTTCTAAACGGATAGTAAACATAGATATTGATGCAACGATCTCCTGATTATCTAAAGAGAACAACAGTAAAGGTATAGATGCATCATATGGTCAAATAACAACAAAATAACACACCTTGGTCCCGGTTTCCAGGGACGTTTTCTTGACCATCCGCCATTTTGAATGATTCCCGCTTGACTTATAACCTTTTCTCTGATTGGTCAAAATGGACATTCGGCTAAACACTACTTTGTTGGCTTTTCCGATATCTACGCCAGATTTTAGCATATTCTGGAAGACAACACGAGTTTACATATGAACTTGCACTAGTTTCTGTTGAAGAATTCTTGTAAGATCCTCAGTATCCTGAAATCACTTGTCAAGATTTGACCAATCAGGTTGCTTGTAACAGTTCTCACGGACGGAGCCGAAGTGCTGCGTTCGGCAGTCACGAAGTATGCCGAACGGGCTTTCGGTAATCTCCGGAAGTAGGTCCCGAAGTTCCTCCTTTTGGTCGGCCATCTTGAGCCATCATGAAGTAAGTAGACGACATCTGAAAGAATCTATCATATTTCTCCGTCATCCCTGCACTTTTGTCCACAATCTTTGTATCTAATCGTAGCTAAGGATTTGGACGATCATTTATAAGTCTTATTTTTGTCCTACAGGATCGAGCTGTGTCTCTACAGCGGGTATAAAATCTACCCTGGCCATGGCAAGAGATATGCCAGGACTGATGGCAGGGTATGTATCGGTGCCGAAAGGGAAGACCCGATGTATTTATCGATAAACCTTGCTTCAAAGTTGCTTGTCATGTGCTGATGTGCTATCCTAATGTTTTATAGCATTTTTAAGTACAATTTTAGTTACCACAATGATCGTCCGCTACGCTGTACGCTCACACTTGTTTTTAAGGGGGAGGGGGGTGATAAAAAAGGTACAGTTTGTACCCACACAAATAATTTATCCCTTGGTCTGGATCTTGTGATGAACGTTCCCATCTATGTTTGTCCTCATCAACTATTGTTGTCCACTCAAATCCTTTGGGGGTGGAGGCGCTATGGAACAGTAGTTGATAGATTTATGATTTTGACTAGCCTGGATACCATACCCCAGCCCGATCTCAAAAATATCTATCGATAGATAGGGCTTGGGTCTGGCATCCAGGCTATGATTTGACAAGTGATTCATGCACTTGAGTGGCATACGTTTGACCCAATAAATGAATAAGTCAAGATAATGTTCAGTGCATCTCTGTCTTGCTGCCCTTTTATTGTCTACTTATGTGTACTAGAACTGGTTGTTTAGTACCTCTCTCGCAATGTCCTGATGTGTGTCGTGTTTTTCCGTCAGGTATACACTTTCCTGAACGCGAAATGCGAGGCTTCATTCCTGATGAAGCGGAACCCGCGTGAGATCACGTGGACGGTGCTGTACCGCCGCAAGCACAAGAAGGGCCAGCAGGAGGAGATACAGAAGAAACGCAGCCGTAGAACTGCCAAGTTCCAGGTAGATAATTTAGTTTTCATGATTCTTCAAGTTAAAGTACTCTTTTTGTCAGTCAGATTATTTGCTTGTAAGTCTTTCACGGATCCAACTGCACGTGCACAGGTAAAAAGTGAAGGACTGCAACATACGTCTGGACAATGTTATGCTAACTGGCCAACAGACACCATGTATATTATACTAATTTATAGATCTGGTCTTGCATGAAGCATGGTCAACACAAAAACTGTTTTAACAAGTGCATTGCCCATTGTAATATTCTGCCAGAGGGAGCAGTGCAGTTTCTTCTGTCTCTAAATAGCAATTTCTTTTTTGGCAATTTATATTGGGCTGTAGCCAGGTCTGATGTGGCCACACCAGCATGATATTATAGGTGCTATCTATTACCAATGTATGTTAATCTTGGCTTGTTTTCAAGAAGACAGTACACACATTTGACTACCAGAGATCCACACAAGTTTACACTGAGTGGCCCAGGAAAAGTGCCAACCTAAATAATGTTGCTTGGACCAGGTTGATGTGTATTTCGAATTCTTGGTGTATCACTATTAATTCCAGTACCCATGATCTGCTCTTATTTAACTGTTCAGAAGCTAATGAGTAAAATTTGTCTTCCACAGCGCGCTATCACTGGTGCCTCCCTGACGGAGATCATGGCTAAGAGAAATCAGAAGCCAGAGGTTCGTAAGGCACAGAGAGAGCAGGCTGTCAAGTAAGTCCCTTTTACGTTTTCTCAACTTTTTTTACTTTTAGTGACCATGTTTTTTTTTCTGGTTGACGATGTAAAAATGACATGGATAGTGTTGTCTTCATTTGTATGGAGTGTCTCTCTTATATATCAGTTTTACCTGCATTGAAAGGTGTAGGAGTGTCAAAAGTGAAGAACTAAGATGGTCCACTGGAGAAGGTCCACGAAAGCTGATGAAGCCCCCTTGAAAATCAGTTTTGTACAATCAAAAGGAGACTGAAATGGCATAGAATACACACATGCATCATGCAAATGTGGGCAGAATGCCAGAATCTGATACCGTAGTTGGCACACAATCCTGTAGCCCAAGATTCTATAGTACTGTAAATGTATAATCCAACCAACTATTCATCTGGGTGAATTTTCAGCAACTTATCTGATACAAAATTGCTTTGATATCATAGTTGCTGTTTCTTTCTGGAAGCTGATTGTGTATCAGATCTTATCCAGGCTTTTAGCTAGGATTTTAAAATAGGGAGTCCAAACTTATTGGTGAGTGGCGGTAAGTGACTATTGTAGGGGGGTCTGGGGATATCTAGCCTGGAATCCAGCCATATTGTGCTTTGGTCGCTCCCCTGAGGTACGCTTCCTGCCAATACGTCTGGCATTCGGCATTTAAATATTCGCAGATTTTATCTGCGAGATTTCTGATTGGCTGTTAGCTCCAAGTTTACAGTTTGTAATCAAACGGAACACTACTTCTATCTTTCCCGCGAACTTTTCAGTATCACAACAACAGATCACGCTAGAAATAGCGCCTCGCGATTGGTGTTCTTCTCTCAGGGGTCATCCAATCAGCAAAGAGAAACAGATATGAATATTCATGAGTCTCCTCATTAGTGACGTAAGGGCCAATCGTTCCAATCGTAACGAATGCCAGACGTGTTCGCACAGGAAGCAGAGCGACCAAAGCACAACACGGCTGGATTCCAGGCTAGGGGATATCCACATTCCATGGTGCAGAGTTTTTGATGATTTTAAGTTAAAACAGTGCATTCTAAGGTATCCCAAGAGGCAAAAATACTGTTACAGATGTCACAGTAGAAGACTGACCACAGATGACCTGGTAGCATCCCTGGTCAATCAGAATTTCATGCTTTTCAGAGGATTTTCGGCCCAGTATAGGGCGTCCAGGGGCATCAAATTTCTTGTTATTCTAAGGAAAGTGCGTCCAGATGACGCGTTGATGCATGCCTGGCTAAAAGCCTGATCTTATCAAGTCTTCTGCATCATGATATGCTTTTTAACATTTCATTTAGGGCTGCCAAGGAAAAGAAGAAGGCAGATCAGGCAGGCAAGAGGAAGGTAAGTAACTTTAGTTATAAGTTACTCCCACAACTCCCAGAGTGGAGTGCATTAAATTCTCCTGGCTGGTCTGATTATTACAGAATCATCAAATAAGAAAATTCAATAGATAGATGGAGCTCTAAGAAGTTTGCTACCTAGTATCATGTAACTTATTGTGGATGTCAGGGGAAAGTTGTAAAATTGTCAGATTTCAAATTTACAATGACAATTGCTAGAGATGAATATTTGGTTTCTCCCCATGCAGGCCCCAGAGTTGCTTAATGACTAAATGGTGTTTGTTTCTCCCCATGCAGGCCCCTGCTAAGGCTCGGTCTGCTGCGCCAAAGACTAAGGCCACGAAGACTGTAAAGGCCGCAGCACCCAGAGTTGGCGGAAAGCGATAGAGAATTATTCCATCTAATATGAACCTTCTGGATGTGTAATAAACATCAACTCTGATATTGTCTTTTTGTCATCATTTTTTAACATACAAATGGTATCCTATCCAAATCAAGTATACCTCCTACACAAAAATTGGACTCGACCAAATTTTCGACTTCCTTGCAACCTATGATCCACTGCTTACTGAGTCACATGTTCTATCTGCATAACGTGACGTCACGGCAGCAGTGGATTGATCATTCCCTGACAAAGACGTGCTGTTCAGTCGCAAATTTGGGTTAGTCCAATTTTTGTGTTGGATTTTACAGTTCAACTAGTTCAAGAATGACTAGTTGGTATACAACACAGATGAACTTTCAAGTTAAGCAGACCTCCTCTTTGGTGTAGAAGACATTTCATTATTAGTATGGGAATAATTTGATATTGGGCGATAGTGGAACGTCCTCCACTGATGAAGTGGACCTTTTCAGCAACAACAGATATACCGAAGGGTGAGCAGGTGGGTTATTAAAGGCGCCCTTATTTCCTTCTCTTCAGCAACTCATTTGTCTATTAACCCAGTCCACTTCACTCTTCATGGCCTTGCTTCCATCTCACCTTCCTGCAATCAACATTCACCTAATTGTCTTCAGGGATTGCCTTTATTCTGTGCCTATTATTCTACTTATTCACTCACCTATCCCTTGACCTGCTGGTTGGTCATTGGGGCACCATGACATCTCATACCTGTGACGCGAAAACGTTTGATACGGGTGTTCCGGACCGCGCCATAACTTCCGTATCGTACAGGTTCGAAAGGCGTATCACACAGGCTTTCTTTGAGTAAAACGAACCATTTCGAGCAGGCCAAGTGTGACACTGTTGGCAATTCGAATACCTGATATGGACGTTGGAACATTGCTATTGCAACATTTTTTGTTCGAGGGCACCAAATTTGTTCAACTTCTGGCGCATTTCGCATCAAAACATGGGTTTTCTCAGGTGGGTATGACATAAATAAAATAAAACACGGTGTATTCTGCATCACCCTCGGTCCCAGCCCACCCGCGGGTCGGATCACCCTCCGGCCTTCGGGCGATCCGACCCGCGGTTGGGCTGGTATCTCAGGTGATACGGAATACACCGTGTTGTCTTCTAGACTTATACACTGCCAAGCCTAATCTTTTTCCACTCTTGAAGAAATGTATGTCCTACACCTGCACTTGGGATTACTTGATTAGAATATAGGCTTATGACACAATCTTGCTTTATGTGCATCATATTCATGTGCACAGTTGATGACCAATAAAATAGTTCAGTCATAGGCCTGCTATCACAAATATCTATGACAATGAAAACCTTCATATCCAATAAAACAACAGTGGAGACTACGGAAGTGTTTATTCACAATATGTACACAAATGCTTTGCAACAACAGCAAACATCACTGATCTTACCCTGGTTATCAGAGTACAGCGCTAGCTGGCCAAGGAAGTTACTCCCTGGGCCGGCTAATTCGATTTACGGGGCATGTTGCTAGGGGCTCGGCCACTCGGGAAAGACCCGTAGCTGTTGAGCGCTGTTCTCTGGAAACCAGGGTATCAATTTACATGCCAAATACTTCATTTTTTGTCACAATGAGTAACGGGTTTGGCAACAACTATGGTCAATACATTGTGTACAGTGCAGAAATCCTCATCTAAATGTACAAAATCGCAGACAACCACTGGTGAGGGGTGCCTCTAAAGTCAGTTCTCCATACACCTTTCTCACGCGGTGGCCATGATAGATCTAAAACGAGTTCAATGTGGCAAACAAAAGGCTGTCCATCATACTTAGCAGTTCGACCAATGGTAGCCTGCCAATTAGGAAATCGACCAATAAGTGAATGGCTGCAAATTCGTTAAAAATTTGCATTATTATGTTTTTATTTTGCATCTCTTAAGGGACTATGGGATCAGTCTACACTATCTGTATCTGTATCTATATAGCCGGTATAACCGCCATTCGGCGTAACACACCACTACTCTAAATTGCTACATCTTTCGGTGCATAACACTTCTTGTAATATTTATTATTCTATCTTATATCATGAAAATTTGTGTGATTTAGGGGAAAACTAAATGGGACCTGATTTTAGAAATAAGTTTTGTCTGTTTGCCTCATTGACCTCTTCTTCGATCTATCATGGCCGCCGCGTGAGAAAGGTGTATAGATGAGATCCACTCATCACAAGTAGCATTTTGACAGGAAGCGGAGACAAATGAAATTCTAGACATCCTATCTACCCTGGAGTGGTGTCCTGTCTGTTAGCAGGAGGGGTCTCTTTGGGATGCAGGCTCTGTCTGGAGGCAGTGGGTCAAGGATATAGATGAAATATGTTCATAAGAATCAGTATTCTTGCCTCTCAATTTTAGCCTGATTTCCAGCCGTATTATAGCTCCCTAGTCTCTTCTGTCCTTTCCACAAATGTAAGATTGCAGTGCTTCGGAATCCCTAATACATGTAATTACAATCCTAGAGTCTCCATACAAGATCTTGTTCTTACTCATGCCTCATCTTACTGATTTATAGAGCATATCCAACAAATAAGCAGGGCTAATTCTAAGTATATGCTATACACTTTGAACATTTTTACAGAAAGGATACATTGATTGGCTTAGCTGATCCAGCTGTAATAAAAAGTCAAAGAATAGGATTAGTAAAGCACAGGACATCAAGGTTAACTTTGTGGTTTGCATCTTGTTGCAACAGATTGAAAATGAGAAATGATCCAAATAACAAGAAGGCATCACAACTAAGGATGCATGAGTGTACTGATACTGGGAAGATAACTCACATTTCCAAGTAGTTGATCCAGCTGTTTATTGGCTGAGGCCTTTGCTTCTTCAGAATCAAGACTGTAACAAACAACATAAACATTAGTATGACAGGGACAACTGTTACTGTGCTATAAAGGATGCATGCTGGGCCATAGAGGATCTGCCAAGAGCTATGGAGGATAGGGAGGACTGGAGAAGGGCTATGAACATTGTTACACCTTCATGACGAGATGATAAACAACTGTTGAACACACAACTCAATACATTTGTCACAAAATTTGTGTAACTTAACAGACTGTTTAATGCAACACATGTTAAAAGTTTAGTTAGGGGACATTATTCAGCTTTCAAGAAAGCTGAATACTGCCCCTCAACTGAACTTCATCCCATAGGACATTTACTTAATTCATAATTGCCAATTGTGTATGTGTGGCAGTAACAATTACCCATAGTTCTCCTGGGCAGCATCCAGGTCAAAGTGCAACCTTGCCAGTTTCTCCTGCATTTCTCGTACATTATCCATCTTCTGAAATGAGCAATCTTTACCTGAAATGTAAAATATGACATGGAATGTAATGTTTTATCAAATTCTTCGTACTCAATAATATTCTTCTATATCTTTTATGCTCCTCTGCTTTCTCATTCTTATAAACAAATATTTACTCTGTACCACATCCCAAAGTGAATTGTAATAAAGTTCTCTAAACTAGTGCACTGATTGCATGTTTGGAACACAGTTAAAGACTAGGAACGCATGATATAACACGAAACAAGTTAATATCAGTGAAGTACATGTACTGTAAATGCAGAAATGTTTGCAGTGGTTTTATGTTCGCGATTTTCGGGAGGCAGTCTTACCAGGAACTTAAAAAACACTGCAAACATTCTTCCATTATTGCATGTGACTACAATGTATGGCACTGTTGTGAACTTAAAACCACAGACAACACTCCACTTTCCTGCTAACGCGAAATTAAATCCCCACAAACATGAGTGCATTTACAGTGTGTGAAGATCTCTTGAAGTATATAACAACATCTTACCAAAAGCCTGTAGTTTCCCTGAGTGGAAGTCGTGCAGTAGTGAGATGAGTCCCTGCTCCATCTGCCTCACATCGGCCACGTCTGTCAGGAAGGAGTGTTCCTTACAGGGGCGCGCCGTGGAGCGGCTACTGCTGGCCCCTGGAATGGCAGAAATATGGATTTTTTTCAACTTGTCCCTTTATTAAAAATAAAGAAGGGTAGTCTCTTCAACATAAACAAGGAAGGTGTGGCTGTCCTTGAAGACGTCCACGCCCTCAAAATGGTAGTTGCTACTTACGGCCCTTAACGTTAGTGTAAATCAAGATTGTGAATGAAGGTGGAATTTTTGGCATGAAAGCTAGAAGGACCAAAATTAGACTAGAAAATTATAACGCCACACATAGTTTATGCGTAATTATTTTGACTTCTTCAATCTGTAGTTCACTTGAGCTACAACGATATGTCAATAATTTGCCATGTACTGATGTAGTTCTTGTGAGCACACACACAGACCGAGAGACCATGTCTAGCGGAGAAATAGACGTTAAACAAGGACAACAACAACAACAACAACAACTTTGCTGTCCTTTCCCGAACCCAAGAACATACCAGTCGCTATCCTGCCGCTGCTGGCTCCCCTGGGCACGGCCCTGTTGTTAGACCGGGAGTGTGCCGGGGGTTTCGGCAGGGCTGTGGCCGAGGCTGTCGTTCCCCGGCTGTGGTTGGACTGGGAGTGGGAGGGGGGCGCCTGCTCTCGCTGCGACTCTCGGCCGCTTGGCGCAGACATCCGCCTAGAAGTGGACATTTTGGACTTCTCCGAGTGCTGTGCCTTCTTTTCTTCCATATTCGGGACCCCTTGAACCAAAAGAAGCCCTAATCTGGCTCCTATTTACTCAGAAATCGGAGAAACCATTTCTCCGTCCAATATTTGCGGAAGTGACCTTCGGTGACCCCGTTGTCCCAGCAGGTGCATGCTGGGATGTAGATGTTTGGGGTTTTGTTGGATGTTAGGTTTGGGGTCAAACTTCAAAGGAGATTTGAGTGTGTGTATGTGAAGAAAAATGTCAATCAAATGTCTATAAATCATTCGATTTGATAATGCAAAAAAGGTCCTGATTTGGAAATTAGTCCATCATTTGCATAATTGATAACTATTGTTATCTATAGGCATTTCTCTCTTTCTCAGTTAGTGGCAAGTTAGAAAGTCCTATACTGGAATGCAGTTAATTTATAAACTTTCCTCATCGATTATGCAAATTAGCTGTTGATTTGCATAATTGCTATCTTTTTATGTAAGTATGTAGGCTATCTACATACCAAAATTCATGACGAGCGGTTATATATGGTTAACATGTTCTCGAGTTATTCTCGACCAAATTTTGAAATGATCGGCGCCTGCAGTTACAAAAAAAAAACTGTTGGGGGGGTCCAAACTTACAGCACTAAATACTCTCTTCTCCAATGGCTATTTACCATAGCATCTCCAGAACCCAAGATATTAAAATATGGAAGTTCCTTTGCAGTACCTTAGCAATCCGATAGGGGGCCCATCCTTGAACTTGACCCCTACTCACCTACCAAATATTATCAGCATCAATCCAATGCTGTTCGATTTATTCTGTAGACACGCAGACAGACAGACACTGTGACAGACACGCTCAAAACATAACCTTCTAGCGAAGGTAACAAGAGGCGAGCAACCAGCGATGGAGCGCAGTGAGTTCGAGCACGTGAAAAAAAGCATCTTATATTAGTGCCGTTATGTAAGGTAAAAGCGTTATGTAAGGTAAAACAAATCCCAGTGTGCCTAAGTGATACCAGATGCTGGGTAACGTTTTGGTCATGTAAGAATTATGACCAATGTGAAGTTTGTATCCAACCCTGTCCTGGAAGGGCCTGGCAACATTCCCAAACTGATAAAACAGTCACTGTAACTTCCTTGTTGATTGGGAAACTGGCCCAACTCAAATCGCTTACAGAGGAAAATGCAGGTCACGCAACAACCTAATTTGTGGGCATGCCTGGTAAAGGTAAAACACTTGCATACACGTCATTAGTCAAACCAAACTTTGAATATGCTGCAACAGTGTGGGGCTCATATACGAAGAAAGACAAGGATGATCAAGAACAAACTGTAGGGGGTGCAGAACCAAGTTGACAGATTCTGTACGAGCAACGAACTACTAGTATGACAGGGGTGGTCAGTGTCACCAAAATGAAGACAGACCTGCGTTGAATGACACTTTATTATATGACAGAAGAAAAATGTCCAGACTATGCATGATGTACAAAATGACTGATAACTGAGTGGTACATGTACCATCTGTACTGAGTATTTTAAACGAGCTCAGACAAGAACAAGAAATATTTTTTCAACCAAGGATTGATGTGTTTAAATACTCGTTCTTTCCAAGAGCTATCACTGAGGGGAATTCGTTGCCATTAGGGGTGGGTACCGGTACAGAAAATTCAGGTCCAGGTCCGGTTCTGGTCCAGAGGATAAGGTCCAGGTTTGGACCTGAACCTGGACCTGATTCAGTACGTAAGAACTTGTGAATGGACGATACTCAAAACAATGGTCCATTTTGCAACAAAAACATCTGTTTTGTGGAGTATTTGACTCCCAGTGGCGTTTTAAAATCCTACAAGGCTACTACCTCTGTACGATTGGCTGTAAAACTTGGTAGAAATGACTATAGACTATACTCTACTTCGCTGTTGCTATTTCCTTCGCTGGTAAGCCCCGAAACGTGTGAATTATAATGTGTTCATTTTCCAATCGGTCCAACATCCGGTCCACCCAATTTTTTCAGGTCCGGTTTTTCTGGACCGGTCCAATGAGAAAAAACGGTTTTTGTCAACCAGATGTTGTCGTTGAAACTGACGCTTCTATGAATTTAAGTAATGGGGATGATTAAAAAAACATTCTACAGGGCAAAGGGGGGCGGGGGTCCTGGCAAGGCTGTTCCACAAGCCTGAGGAAACAGCCACGGAACCAACGGCAATGATCAAAGATAGAACTTTATTGCACGACATTTGTACATGGTACAATGTATGGCAACAACTATTACACAAAGTACAAAATAGGTGTATAGAATAAGACTTAACATGATCTATGATATTCCCTCACAAGGCATGCGCAACTGAACCTACATGCCCGCCATCTGTTTTACTTGTCGTATTTTTTGTGCTTACTAGTGTGGCTGTTGTACATCTTTGCCCAGCTCAGTTCATTTCATTCGCTTCGTTTTTTGTTCGTTTACTATTTTTCGCGCACCACCACCTGCCACACTAGCTGCACCTTGTTTCCCAGGACGAGATGTGCCGTCAGGCACTTTGTCCTGTACAATGTGGAAGTATCCCAGAACGAATTGAAGATGAATTCCACATCGTCATGGATTGTTCTAGATACGACAATCTTGGCCCTCTTCGGAGCAGATGAAGCCGGCTCTGATAATATTTCGCATGCGTTGCGAGTTTTACGCGATAGGAGTTAAATTGTCCCGCAAATTTGAACCACAAAAGTTGCTGGCATCGCGAACATCCGTGCGTTCAAAGGACTTTTCCTGAACCCGGGAACAGCAGCTGTTTGATTACAGTCTGACGGATTTACGACAGGTAAGTGCAAAACAAGCCACTCCTGTCACCGCCTTCCAGCACGGGCCTATAATATATCTGTGTAATAGGCCAAAGTCAAGCCCAGGTTGATCGTGACGGGATTGATCAAGGCCAGATGTATGACCTCATATGAACTTCTTCGGGTTTCTGAAAACCACCCCCACTCTCATAAATTACAAACAATTGACAATGACATTTTGTGAGTCTGCTTTTTGGCCTCCACTCTGTAGTCTCCGTAATAGGTTGATCTGCCATCTGTGAGCATGATGAAGGGTCTGGAAGATAAATAACATCCAGAACAATATACATACGTAGGGTGGCTGTTGTTCTTGTCCTTGTTTAACGCCGATCATTTCGCTGGCTAACATTGGTGACAATCATAACGCAACCAGAGAAAATAAAGGGCTTCGCTATAAAGCCCACACAGGTACTAGCGTCATACATCACTTTCATCATCCTCGTTGACTGGTTCTGCATCTGCAGCCGTTAAGGAAAACATTGGAAGATTCAATTTATTTGCGTCATTTCCACATTTGATCCACAAAACGTTTGATATGCATTTTTTTCTTTATCAGGACAATTCCTTATCGGATGACGCTGACATTGCTGTTTTGAGCCCCGCCTCCGCCGAACATCATCCTAGTAGAAAACATCACAATAAATCCCCTCACATAAAAACTTTCCTTGTTGTTCATCCGCGTAATCTAGCCAAGTTCACCGAATGTAGTTTGTTCAACAGCATCAGAATTCAATGTAAAACTACATGTGCTGCGAAACATTTTAGTTCTTTTCCGTGTTGAAACTTTTTCATAACTTTGCATGTTAGGTAACGTTATATGATGTACACGATATGGCTTGATCAAAAGATTGCCAAAAGATAGTGCGCGCGGACTTATCGACTTTTGGTGCGTTAAGCGGTTATTCGCAGAGACTATAAAAGCTGAAAGGTTACAGATAAAGCCAGTTTGCGACTGGCAGTTTCACAGTTTGGAGAAAGGCTACGGGAGGAGAAACAGCTATGAAGGCCGCGGCGTTTGCGATACTTCCCTTGCTTGTTGTATCGGCGGCGGCTCAAAGGTAAGGGGAATTCTGTGTATACTGGTGTGTTTAGATTTGCACAGCTTGCGTATTTCTTTATCATACATATAAGTAATGTTTTAGTTGTCCGAATGGAAATCATGCATGCCCGAAGGCTATCTACACTTTTTTTTTATTGAACAAACACATAAAGGCAAAATAACAGACAAGTAGCGGCCCACTCAAGTTAAGACAACTTATATCGGTGCCGCTATTAAAGGAAAATAAGAATAACATATGATTGACAAGATGCAGTAAGTCTGTACAAATGGAATACTAATGTATTGACTGGTAGAAGCGCAAGTCCTGGTACCCCCCACCCCCCGGAAATTTTGGTAGGACACGGAACAAAAAAAACATGGTTAGAAACGGCCAGTTTGCACAATGTAGTTCCGGGTTGAAGACATAATTAAACAGTTTGTGGAATAGTTGCAAAGGGAAGTACCAAAAAGTAGTAAATGTTTGATTTCACCATCAGAAAGAGAGAAAATATCGAAAAGATGTCCTACGATCCTGGAAAGTTTGCCGAAGAGAGTGTGACGAGGATTATTATGTAATGGGCAGTGAAGTAGGAAATGAGAAATCGATTCGCATTGGCACCCGCAGCTACAGGCTGGACTACCAGTTAGCCCACGAGTGAAAAGACTATCATTCAAGCTGCAGGTGCCAATGCGAAGGCGTGCCAAGAGAGTACAAGCATATCTGGGACCAAAACTAAAATGTCTAAATTTGACAGGTTTTACAGATTTAAACAAGTGCGCTTTAAACCTATGGAAGCTGTAACTACGTGTTGCCAAGTCTAACTTGTTCCAGTAACTTAATGAGTAAGGAACAAAAGACTTTGCAAAACGATTTGTTGAAGCATCGAGTGATCTTAAGTTCATTTTGTTGCGAAGGTCATACGAACATGTTGAGGAAATGATTGAAGGAAGTAGATCAGACAAATAGTTACGAGTAGAACCATGAATAATTTTGCAGAACAATAAAAGTCTATGAATATGCCTTCTGTCCGATAAGGTCTCCCAGCCGAGTTCTTTGCAAGCTGAGGAGTACGGTGATCCTTTAACAGCACCTGTTATAATAAGAGAGCAGTGGTATTGGATTCGTTCTAAAAGTTGTGATTCTTCACACGTGCAGCTGTGCCAAACGACATCCCCGTACTCCAAACACGGAGGAATAAATGATTTGTACAATGTTTCCAAAACATTTCGAGGGAGTTTAAATTTCAACCCTTTGAAAGTAGCTAAGCTTTTAGAAGTGTTAGACAATATATTGTTGATGTGGGATTTCCAAGTCATGTCAGAGTTTAAGGTAACCCCTATGTGTTTGTGAGAAGAAACAGACTTAATAATGCAATTGTTTAAAAACAAAGGTGGGTGTACTAAATAAGCTCTTCTGGTTGAAAAGCACATTTCAACTGTTTTGGCTGGATTCAGTTCCATTAACCACTGAACAGCCTATCTGTGTATTTTCTCTAAATCAGCATTTAAACAAGAAGCGGAATAACTCGCGTTATCAACAACATGCATAAGTGAGCTGTCGTCAGCAAAAAGAAATGGCTGGGAGACAAGATTATCGACAATATCATTAATGTAGACAGTATCTACATTAGTATCTATCTAATGTATCTACACTTACAGTCCCAAAGTAAGATTAAAGTGATGGAGTGCAGAACACTATCGTTTGTAATCAACTATAAACTATAACTACACTGTTATAGAAATTGCTAAACTTTCTTTCCAACACTGAATTAATATAGGGACTTACCCTAAATTTTCGGTCAATCTCCGTCGACCTTCTTCTTTGAAGGCAGTTGGCACTTTCTGCAAAATGAGTGTTTTTTTTGTATTTACTGCAGATGAGTAAAAGTTCATTATCTACCATTTTCAGAGCTTGCAAAGAATGCCCTGTCTTTACCTGGCTTATACGGTAGAAATATGTAGACATAACAATACATATTCCACGCATATCCCCAGAGCAGTGCCGTGTGAACCGTGCGGCTGTTCAGTTTGCCGCGGAGTCAAACTTTACCTCGAAAACAAGTCTAGCACGACGCCATGACTACACCACAAGCAGAGGTTAGGCCCCGGCAGTTTTTGACGTGTTGTTAGGCGTTTTTGTCGGACCACCACCGCTGGCCAGTGGACACGAAGAAAAGGGTAGAAAACAGAAAGCCCGACAAAAAAGCCGGACCCGGACCTCTGCTTGGAGAATAGCTTCGACGTGACCCCTCCGAGGACCATTAATTATGTATCGGTCATTGTTTTGAGATTGGCTTCCTGTTTATGGCGCTGGTTGGACTTGACTCTTTCGTCTGTACCCTGCCTGGCATTAATCATGCATGACTTGAGCACCAACATGTTTTCCTTGTATTTTACTCAAACATTCCGACCTAGGGTAATGTCACTCGCTCACTCACGACCCATAACCACAGTGGTCGAAGGGGCTCTTTTATATAGGGCAATGTAAATTTGTCGTAAAGCTGTTTATGGCAGAGCAATTTTTGACGATATGTCCGGAAGAAGGTCTGAAAAGTCAGTCACCTTTTTCTCCATGGACGTATAGTTTTGTGTCTGTCTGTGTTTCCGGATTTTTGTAGCCAGCATAACTCAATAACCTCTGGATTAATTACGATGATACTTAATTTTTTTGGTAGGTGTTGGGAAGACAAAGGTCATTGTCGATTTGGGACCCCTGGTATGTGACATTGGTACTGTAGCGGATTTTTTTTAGATATCTTTTGACTTGGACATGCTATGGCATTGATTTCTTGGAGGCAGATAGCTTGTGACGTAAGGAAGGAGTGGTGTATGTTTGGGCCCCTAGCAGCTTGCTCTGGAACTGCATTGGAGCTTTTGTCAAAATCTTCGAAGGAGAATAACTGAACAAAAGGAACGACGGATTTATATGATATTTGGTATGTGGCTAGCTATTATATTAAAGGTAGAGAAGTACATATTGAAAGCAAATCGGGACATGCAAATGTTCAACCTCCTTGGTTCCAAGAAAGAACTTGGCCGACATTTTTTTCTTAAACAACCAGATGTTGAAATTGACACTTCCATGACCATGAATAATTGAGAATTACACCAAATTCCACCAAAAAAGTCAGTAGTAAAACCTGACTATGTTTTTTGGTAAGTTTATTCCGAATTCGTTCCCGAAGACTAAGTACAAACAACTGGAAAAAGACAAACAATCAGTGAAGTACAGAATCTGAAATAGAAATACCATGCCAGCTTGACAAAAAGTTACAACGGGGCGTCCGGTTGTGTTTATAGAAAGGTTTTGACACATGCACACCCCATTTGTACCATTGTACAATCTAGTGAATTGTTTACAAATTGTCAAATTGTTGACAATTCCTCCGCTACGGCGACGCTTCTTTCTCTTAGCCGAACGATGGTTCGGCTGTTCGTACTCTCCGAGCATAGGTTCGTCTTCGTCTGTTTTTGACGTGTTTTTATGAATTTTATCGGGCTTTCTATTTCATACCGTTTTCGTCATCTCCCGCGGCCAAACATCTGCCGGCAGACGAACCTCTGCTTGGAGAGTGGGCTGGTCGTCGGCTGGTCTACAGCTTCTTATCTTAGTGACACTTTGCAATGCTCTGATCGCAAAAGCGGTACATATTTCGCCAGTCTATAAACCCTAATGCTATCCCATGTCAATCAGTTGCGCTAATACCCGCCTCACATTAGGCGCGATTCGATCGGAAGACTAGTTTACGAGCTCTAAATGACATTTTCGTGAGTAAGACGTCCGGTGTTCTCACGATCATCTTGCGATATTTAGGGATCGCCGGCAATTTTCAGGAGTCTTATGACGGTCGCGGTGCAGCGAAATATGTTCTTAACATAAGCGACAAGTCGCAGGAGATCTCCGAGATCGCAGAGCTCGTTACAGAGTCGCAGATCGTGCGTGCAAATCGTGCGTACCTCGCAAGGGTATCGGTCAATAGTCTTGCGTCAATCCAACGATTGAAGACCGATAGGCGAGCACAGACATAGTTATTAATCATCGAACGCAAATCGGATGGCGAACGCCCGTTAGTCGGGCGACGTTCGGGCGACGTTCACCCGACTTCCGATTGTTTACAAATATTGAATTTCTGGGAATGTGAGGGTAACTCTAACATTGTGGCCCCCTGTGGCAGTATGTAGGTTGGCTTTGTGACACACTTTCCTTTCTTGTGTCATTTCTATTATGCCCGCGCATTTCATTCATTGGTTAAAAAGATTCCGACAACAAAATAAGCAACATTTATTGATCTCTTGCCTTTTTTGAGGAACGTTTTGTGTTCCTTGTCCGCGTGCAAGAGGTCATGGGAGGTTCATTATCATAGATTTATTCACCGTCGATCGCACGAAGCTCGCTCATATGTGAGGGGAACAGGTTTTGGGCGAAAAATACGCAAGACCATCTTAAGATCTTAAAATCAGCCGACCTTCCTGCGATCGCGAAGTACGTCCAAAAATCGTATATAATGTGAGGCGGGTATAAGGAAGAGGTAAGGTGATACCGACCCGTCAGTCTATCGGTACGGAAGCCCGTCTAAAGCCGGCTTTACAATTCATGCGGACGCCGGCCGAATTTGTAGATCGGTCAGAGCTCGCCAAAATTTCAACATCGCCCGAGTATCGGCTGTATTTTTCGCTGAAAATCTGCCCCCTTAACAAATGAACGGAGCCCGTCCGATGTCCGTCCAACACAACTGATTATAATTTGTTAATGAGATTGTACTATGTCTTGAACATGGACGAAGTCAGAACTGACTAACCTTGTAAAAAGGCAATATTTGTGTAAAATTTAATTTCTGAGTTGCGGGATATATGTAGGACATGAGTGGAGTGGACGGGCACACTGAAAACAATAATATTAACAGGAATGTGGTGATACACCAATCCAAAAACTACTACAAGAGCCACAAAGTGAACAGACCAGTCTTATTCAGCATAATACAACAATTTTGACAGAGCTGAAATCGGGCGAACCTCGGGCGAACCTTGGGCAAACCTCGAGCGAAGGCCGGCAAAGGCCGTCCGAGTTTCAGACTGGAAGCCTCCAGACATGAAGAATATATGATCTCACACATCCAAACCAGCAAAAAAAGATGATGGGAAGTACTGTCTTGGTGTCCAATTGTCTTACATTATAAGAGGCACGCAGCTTTCTTAGAAAAGTTCGTACAGTAGTCTTTATTTATCTTATATGTCGAAACAAACTGTTTACTGAAAATGAAAGTCTAAAACAAAGGCACGTGTTCAAATTGATTAGGTGACAGTTAAAATTCTGCCGGAGCCCTCCCAAGCTCCCAGCGACACCAGCACAACGTTCGCCCAAAGCACGCCAAACTAGTTTAAAGTCGGACGGAATATCGTCCGGTTATTGCAGGAAGCCCGAACGAGTCTGGCGCGAGGCCGAAGAGTTCGCGCAAACTCCGACCGAAAAAAAGAGAGTAAAAAACCGTCGGGTTGCCGCCCGAGTATCGGCCAAGTCTTGGCCATTGCTCGGACAAGCTCCGGTCGAGCTACAGGCAATCCATTGACGGGCTCTCCGAGCTCAACACTCCCCGCCGAGGCCTCGCTGAAATTAAGCGCAGCTGCAAGTGCCCCGCAAACGCCGGCCGAGCTGCTTAAAATCGGCAGAGGCCCGCATAATCGCCAAAACGCCGGTCATACTCCGGCCGAAAATGTCCATTTGGTGCTCGTCAACAACTCGGCCGAGCTAAATTCTTGATTTGTAAAGGGGGCTTAACCACACATCTTTTGGCATCTCCGAGGCATCTCAAAGGGATATCGAAGGCATCTCAGAGGCGTTTCGGAGGCATCTTACAGACATCTCGGAGACCTCAAGACATCTCAGAGGCCAGGTATATTGGTGGACCAAAATCCTCGTTTCGGTGAGACCGCGTGGCGTATACGTAATCGGCAGCGCGTTCGGCTCAGGCCCAAGAGGTCCTGAGTTCGATTCACCGCTGTGCCACCGATCTTGTGCCCTTGGGAAAGGCACTTTACATACACGACTTTCCTCACTTGACTCAGGTGTAAATGAGTATCTAGCTGCGGCTAGTGGCAGTGGCAGGCCTTTGTGACTGAGACAGGCCTTAGGGGCATGTTCGGGCAGGACGCACCCGCTATACACGAGTCAGGGGTAGGAGAAACCCATTACATCCTTGGTCGGAAGTCCTCCTAGGAGACGGATACTCCGAACAACAAAGCTGCATCTGCTGGAGCCGTCTCACACGTGGCATACAGTTCTGTCACTGCGAAACTTAGTGCTCCAGTAGACGAGAGGATGGAGAAGGAATTGCACACCCCTCCTTCATCATAAAAAGTCATGTGCAGGTCAGGGTGCCGAACCCACCGACAAATGCCTGTCGAATCGACAGAAGAATAAAAAAAAATCCTCGTTTCGGGTACCCCATATATACCTCCAGAGGTATATATATCTCGAAGGCATCTCGGATGTAGCGAGCGAGGGCTTTGTTGTATCGCAGATGTACTTCTATCCCAGATGCACTTCGAATCACATTCTGGATATCCAGAACACGTCGCAAGTAAAGGAGCGCGTTCTGGATATCCAGAATATCCTTGGAGATGCCTCTTAGATGCCTAAAATGTGTCGTTACGGGCTTCCGTACCGACGGACTTACGGGTCGGACTGTCAATGGTGGTGAACAGTGGGGATCTCATATTTGTGGTATTAATTTTATGAAGATAAGTAAAGGAGAACATTACTACATATAAACAAAGCAAATTGGCTCCATTTACATAATTCGTGTGGACATACTACAATACCCTTGTTTGCTTAAGCTAAGGGCACAACCCGCCGTGCAATTTGTGTGTACGTTTATTGGGAAGCCACGTTCGCCACGTATTTCTCAAAACGTTCAGGCTGTACATGGCAGGCGCGTCGCCGGTACTGGCACGTTCAGGGGGCGAATCCGCAGCCCGATGGCACACAGTTTTGCCTTCACGGCGTGTCTGCGTGCTCCAAAATCCGTCGGATTCCCTACGCGTTCGTACAGATGCGGTACTTACCACTTACGGATCCCAAAAGATTGCCCACGTTTTGGCACGTAGACAGCAAGTATTTGCACGTATGGCGGGTTGTGCCCTTAGCTTTAGATAAGAGTTTCAGACCTTGAACAGCTTATAAACTGTATAAACTGTTAATGTGGAATCCGAACCACGGAAACAGAGACAGGGGAAGACCGCGGAAGTCGCCGTACATTAAGCAGCTTGCTGAAGACAGCGGTTTGGACCTGCAGCAACTTCCCACAGCGATGGATGACAAAGAGGGGTGGAGGAAACTAGTTATGTGAAGAGCGAGCTCGCCGGAGTGAGTGAGTGGTGAAGTATGGCGTAATGGAACTCTAGCTTTCCTTTTATCCCAGATACCTTGTGGTGTCGCCCAAGATTCTGCCGTCCGGTACGCAGGCGGCTGTGTGTATCTCACTGTTCAACATTACGGATGATGTGAAGGTCTCAGTTGAACTGACATCGGAGGATGGGAATGATGTTGAGCCCGCCACAGTAACTGACGTGCTTACACAGGGCCAAGACAAATGTGTCAAGCTCAAGGTTTGTGCTATTTTGGTACTGATTGTAGATTTTATAAGAGCTCGATTTTGATGTTTTTTTATGCAAATTTGTATAGTTCGTCGTATGTAATGCGTTCTGATGAATTCTGTTAGATATTAGTATGATACCTCTCTCTCTCTCTCTCTGGGTGTCAGAAAAATAAGTTTGATTTTTACCTCCTTGTGGCTATCTGTGGTACTGCAGCAGGACATCCGGTTTTCATATCTCGTGTACTTGACATGCACTGTTCATAATTCTTTTAATGGTCTGTAGATATCTTAAGTTATGGTCAGCATAATGAGATACGAATTATGCAAATGTGATTGCATGAGGATGTTTTATAAATCACTTTTTAAGTCAAACGTCCCACCTATAAATGTAATTCTATACATAAATGTCATTCTTTCATAATTTGTGGCCTACGATCAGCAAATAAATCTATTTATCTCAAAGGGGAAAACTTTATCTTCTCCAGGTCCCTCTTGTCTTCTCCATTTACAAGGAAGCAAAGCTGTCAGTACACGGAAATGGGTCATCGTACGACTTCAAAGATGAGAAGCATCTCCGAATTGTCCAGGAGGCCACGCATACCTTCATCTCTACAGACAAACCTATCTACAAACCTGGGCAGAAGGGTAACGCTACTTTACTGGCTATATTGATACAGACACAGATACCTTTATCTGCGGGGTAACCTATATCCGTTGTTTAAAAAAACAGGGTATGTAGGAATATCAAGTCGTGGCTTCAATCTGCAATGATTACTATAAATGACTAAGCATAAACTTCTCTGAAATCTCTTTTTCCCTTTTTCCAGTTCAGATGCATATTCTAACTTTGCAGTTGGACCTAAGGCCTTCTACTGAGAATGTAAGTGTTATTACCTGCATGTATGCAGGTATGGTTTTCATGGGCGTGGGAATTTTTTGTAGCTGGGGATGTAGGGCGCTGTATCTCGAGAACGGATTTTTGGTACGTGGGTTGGGGGTGGTAGCCTGACACTCAGGTGTGATTTTCGGCCTCCTGGTGCTTGACCTTGACATTGAAGATGGCCTCTTTTGTGTTTTTTGGGCACTTTTGGCGCTGTGTGCCCGGAACGATACGCGCCATTGCGACGATTTTTGCTGCATGGGTGGGGAGTTGTTGCCTGTTGCCTAGGATTGACTTTGGGCCTAGTCGCGTTTGAACTTGACACGGCAGGTCGAATTTTGTGTTCGGGAGGGGTATTTCCGGAGTTATATCTTCTGAACGGTTGGTGCGGGCGCAATGATATTTGGCACATGTGTCGGCGGTGGCTGAATGATTCTCAAATTTGATTTTGGCGCCCTTGGTGCTTGAACTTGACATTCCAGGTTACCTTTTGTGCGGGCATGGGGTGTGCGCTGTATATCCGGAACGCAAGGTGCCATTGTCTTGCTATTTGGTACATGGGTTTGTGCTCGTGTCCTGGTGGTCAGGTTTGATTTTGGGCTTCCTAGTTCATGAACTTGACACTGTAGGCTGATGCTGATTTTTTCTTGGTTGGGATTCAGGACCACTAACATCTGCTTGGTTGAGAAAACAGATTATGGTCCAGGGTTTGGGTTGATTGATAGGTCTTTAAGCTTATGTGTAGAACCGTCATCTGTTTTTGCACTGGCTTCTGCTACCTTCAATGTATCAGGTTACTTTGTATCAACAGTGTCTCCGCCAGATGATGTTCTAGTCCAGTTCAGTTTGTACTAGTATCTGTTTCTGTTAGGTACAATTTGAGTTTGCTTCTTAGACTTTGTGGTGTTTTGAGAGCTGTGTAGTACTGAGTTTAAAGTTCTGGTACAAGTTCCTTTACCCTGTTTGGCAATCAGAAGAAGATACAACTTTCTAAAGTGGAGGAGAAATGTATAGAGCTTGAGTGTAAGAGAACGGTATGTATATTATCTTCCTGTGTTTCTTGTTGCATTGGGGCTGCCATTTCCGTATTGACAATGACAATGACAATGACAATGACAATGAAGTTTATTGCATATTCATGCCCCGTTGGGGCTAAATGCAGTCAGTTTGGTACAAAAGGTCTAACGCAAAGTTATACAATTTCACATACTATAGTATTGTATGCAGGTAATTTGTAGTTTGGGGCTAGTCATGTTCGCTTGATTTTTGGGCCTGCCTAATCTATAGTACGGGCAGGGTTAAGTGGTAGAAGCTTTGTTCTGTTTTAAATTTGGTATTGTTTGTTGCATTTTGTCACTGCAAAAATATGATGAAATTTTTTTCCCCCTCTAAGCAACTGCTCATTGATTTTGGGGGCTGTTTGCTGGGTGTTCACTCTGACTACAACAGCTTTCTGAAACTTTTTAAAGTTGCCAGCAGCTTGCCATCTATGAATGGGAATGACAAGGACATTTCAAATAGTAAATTTTGCTTTTAAATTTGGCTTAGGTACTTCAAGAAATTTAGGTTTTAGTTGGATGGATTGAATAAAGATATCATACCACCCTGGGGACTAACTGTTGTTGCTGGATGGGGGCTACCACTATTCATATTGTCTATGGAACTACTGTAAAAATATAATTGGTCAAATTATGCAAATAACCTTCCAGTGTCAAGTGTTATTGCACTCCAGAAATAAATCTTTAATGAATATCATTGCCACACTAAGGAGATTTAGCAGCTGAATAAGGTCAGTACATTGAAATAGGAAGATATCAGTACTGAATGTATCATATGTGACAGAATAACTACAAGGGCCATCTGAGACAAAAAAGGTAGGAAAAGTCGTCTCAACAACTTCAAGGTACTGTGGTTGGTTACATGCTTAAGAAATCCAAAATAAGTAATGTTCATCCATGCCCAAACTTACACATTCCGAAAATGGAATTTCAGACTTTTGCATGGTGCACAACCAACACGGTAAAAATCTCACTTCTCCAACAACGCAACCACAGACAAAAAGGCAAAAAAAATACACAATAGGTCTACAGACACCCAATACATTTCATGCAGGCCTGAGGTCTACAAACTCTTGTTACTCATTTTGTCTTTCATCACACGTACGTGGCATTAATGATGCAGAATATTAGATTCTTGTGTTTAATTTTGTACAACCTCTTATCATCTCTGCCATATTGTATTACTCTAGATTGTACGATTCAGTGATAGTAGCGACCCTAAATGAAGCTAATGTTACAGAAGGAGTTTCTTAGATTTCTGCGGAATAGGGTACACTGGACTGGCAAGAAAAGAAAAAAAAGCAGATCAGCTTTTGTCACATGGTATGTCTGTGAGGATAGTTTTGCACTTTAACATTAACTCATTGGTGCTCGTGTCGGAAATAACACTGGTCTTGCTCTGGCAGCAGAGGTTGCAAAGTTATCAGATTGTATTTCTTGAAAAACTTAACCCAATTTTGTAAAAAAAAGACTTACCACATAGAAAATAATGTAATTACGTTTCAACCATGGATGTTGTTATAATGCTTTTCACTCTTGCAGATTGACATGGTGTGGATGGAGGATAACAGTGGCAGCAGGATTAATCAGTGGCTAGATGTACCAACTGAGGAGGGTAGGTACTAGGTACTGTTCCACCCAGATTTGGGTCACGGAACCCATACACGTATCAGGGCAGCCCCAGAAGCAGGTCAGCTGCCAACTTGTTCTCTGTTTTTGCCTGCATTAAAAGTGTCAGCTACACTGGAAATGGTTCAGCCCTTTTAGAGATTCAAAAGGTGAACCCACGGTACTTTAGAAAACTGCACATTGTCATGGTTTAGTTAAAGGTTTTTAGAATTTTGTACTGTACTTTTTCAGACCTCTAATAGGTGCTAGCTTTCAGAGGTGGTCTTTTAGTCGATTTGTGAGACAAAGATTACAAAACGTCATTTCATAATTTCATTGCCCCCGCATTATATTGGCCAGGCATTGCAAGTCTGGAACAACAGCTGTCCAAAGAACCAGTGCTGGGCAAGTGGTCCATCAATGCTCTGATAGCAGGTACCACCTACAAAACCACATTTGATGTGGAGGAGTTTGGTAAGTACCACTCTGCAATATCTGCTTATCTGGGTCACATTTCATGATTAGTGTCCTTTAGAGTACACTGAGGTCAGGCCTTAGTGTGGTATGAATATGAGGCATACAAAATTAGTACAAATGCTACAGTAACTGGAAGAAACAAATTATATATAGCCTATAACTGGATGTTATCAAAGACGTTGATGCTTTAATCTTGTGAGATGGAAAGAAGAATTGATGTCGTGAGAACAGTACAATGTTCACTCTCACAATTCCGCTGTATATCCTTCCACATATCTAAAACATGGTGTCATGGAGGTCTTTCATATTGAACACCTGGATATCTGAAGTGTGCGTAGATGTACCTCGAAGATGCTGCTGCTGCATGAGTATGTCTTCTTCAAAAAGTTTAAACATTTTATGTGGCGGCTGTTAGGTAGCTGGCAGAATTATGAGAGTTGTTTTACATCCTCACTGATATCATTACTAAATTGGCGCCCAAGATAAAAGACTGACATCCATTGTGCAGTGCATTAAAAGCGTAATTGAAATCTTCCAGTGTTGCCAAAGTTTGAGGTCGAAATCACTCCACCCCCATGGATCCCTGTGGACATGGATGTGATTCCAACTATCATCTGTGGAAAGTGAGTGGAATTGTTTAAAGAATTAATATCTTACATAGTCGACTGATATATGATACAGGCGCGATGTCATTCATAAGATGGCCTATGTCCAGGATGTCTTCCCGCGACACTTTATCTATCAAATGAAAGAATCGGTGATTTTTCCATAGATCTGATTGGACATTAGAAATTGCGACATGTAATGTTCTCAATAAACATTTAACTCTTTTTCAGAAATCATCAACTTTCTTATGCTTAGATGCAATAACAGAACTTAGTTCTAAAAAGGGGAGGCTGGTTCATCTCAATGTTTAATGATAATCCTTCAGCTTAAGCCAGAGCGTCAGCAATTGAAAGAAATGCGACCCTCTCGGTCAACCAATCTCATCCGACCAACTAGACGTTGTCACGGCTTGCCTCAACACAAAGGCCCGGTCCGACGGACTAACTTCGAGAGAATATATTTACCAACGCGACCAATTCAGTGGTGAGCAACTCTCACTATCAGACAACCGCCTCCTCCAGGAACAACACCACCGTCGATCAGAAAAAAACATGTCCCAAGCAACAAATAAAAAAAAACTCCCAAGGCTGGGCTCGCGCCCACTCCCCACCTTCCATGTGGGAGACTTAATGTCCATTTTCATACAGACAAGTCCCAGGCTCGCAGTCGGTGCCTGGTCACGGCATGAAAGCTGTACTGCCTGAGAAACTATGCATTTGTCAACTTGTGATTTGCCCACAGGTACACCTATGGCAAGCCTGTGCTGGGAGAGGTGAAGGCGGAGTTCTGTTTAGAAGCGGTCGATTGGTATTGGACTACTCAACCGAGGTTTATAATAAATTGCCACAACTGGATTGGCAAGGTACAATATTGACTTGTTTCAACTTCAACATTGATCATCTTTTATCATCATTTGTTTTAAGACAGACTACGTTTAACTCAATTTAGTAACACATTTTAAAAGTGCCACAACTTACAGTGTAACGCACAAAGGACAGGCAGATGGTAAAGGTAAACTCCCATAGCCGTTTGAGGCTAAAAGCGCAATGGGCATAGTATAACGTTATGTGTTGGAAGGTGAAGCCCAACCTACTCCTTCCACCACATTTAACCTCCACATACGAAGTCAGGTACACATGTTTACACCTGGGTGGAGTGAGAAAGGTCGTGCAAAGTGCCTCTCCTAAGGGCACAAGATTGGTGACATGACAGGATTTGAACCCGGGACCTCTGGGTTCTGAGCCGAACACTGCTGCTACGCCACACGATTTAACTGGTTTTCATAATTGTAGTATTTTGTTATGTGTGTGTGTTCATGTCCTGGAATATTCTTCATATATAGACTGGCGAAAATGGCTGCGTCAACATCGAAATTGAATCCAGCCTGGTTGGACTTAACTACACCCCAGGCGCGGATTTTCCTACATTGTTTGGGTCATTGCTTGTGAACGCTGAAATCACAGAGGATGGCACAGGTGGGTGACAAGCAAGGTTATTAAAGTTGATTCCATTTTGACAGAAACTTTCAAAGTTTTTTTAGTGCAGTTTGGATACTGATATGGGGAACAGCATTTGTTAGTATGACCATTACATCATTAGAGTGAAGGTCCAAGATGAAAGTATATATATATATAGCCGGTGGGCATATTGTATACCCTTTATATATAAATTCATTATCATTTAACTTCCTTACTTCACAGGTGTCGCATTGAATGGAACCCATGACACCAAGACTTCCAAGCGGAAGTATAAGTTGCACTTTAATAGTCCTGAAGTGTTCAAGCCAGGCTTACCATATCATGGCAAGGTACTGCACACAATTATCCTGTGATTATGCCATGTACTTGATATGAGATATTCAATATAGATGAAAGCCCATGGCTACTTAGATACAGGCAATACAGAAGTGTTCTGGCTTAAATGTGGCTAATGAAGTAGCAAAAGAAGGTTAACGAATAATGCCGGTTTATCGAACAACATATCATGCAGTCAGGTACTTCTACTATTCTTATCAGTTACCAAAGTAGAAGAGCTTTCATACATTCAACTTCACAATCATATTGACCTTCAGTCGTAACTTTGAAAAATATTAAATTGTCTACCTACAGCTCCACGTAACAGACATTCTGGACAACCCTCTGGCTGGTGTGAAGGTGACAATTGAGGCCTATAACAATAAAAATCATCAAAGATTTGCCCACAACTACACATCCAACAAGTATGGAGAGATCCCTTTCACACTGCCTACCTACATGATAGGCTCGAATGTCAGGAAGCTGAACCTTAATGTGAGTGATGTGTTTGCATTTAAATGACTTATTATATTCCTTTTAATACTGATTTAAGTGCCGCGGATCAATCTTAAAACATTACAAACAACCAAACAATGTGGCGCCTGTTTTCTTCGAAGCATCATCATCTGCTCTAATCATTCATTGTTAGCTCTCTGAATTCACAAGACTTAATATTATAATTTTATTGGTGCCAA
The DNA here is from genome assembly GCF_000003815.2 of Branchiostoma floridae. Lineage (NCBI taxonomy): Eukaryota > Metazoa > Chordata > Leptocardii > Amphioxiformes > Branchiostomatidae > Branchiostoma > Branchiostoma floridae. The sequence continues at coordinate 21,178,960 of NC_049987.1, read as the reverse complement.
AAGGAACGTTTTATATGAGTTGAATAAAAACCTTTCTACTGTTATCATTGTTACCTTCTGAAAGACTATGACCATTGATACTAAGCGGAACATTCAAGCCAAAAAAATCTTGTTTTGCAACTTTTGTTAGTACAAAGGTTAACATGAAATTGCAAACATAGAGTTAGGATGACAGTTGCAAGTAAGCAGGTTAAAGTTACAATGTCATATCTTTGTATTCAGAAGTACTGAAACTCGCTAAATCTGACCTTGATGCAATCAATTGTCAGAAATACTGTGATTATAACTTCCTGAAGACAGTAACCATGATATATCCTGCCCACAGGCCAAGGTTGCAGATACCCCTGCAAGCTGGACAGTATGGCAAGGCGCCGATCACAGCGCTGATTCCTGGTGGTCTCCCAGCTCCAGCTTCTTGCAGATTCAACCCACACACGACATCCTGCCATGTGACACAGTCCCAGCTCCAGCTTCTTGCAGATTCAACCCACACACGACATCCTGCCATGTGACACAGTGGCAGAAGTTTCTATTCTGTACACTACTGAGAGAGCCAGTAAGATCAAGTTCCACTACAAGGTAACCTATGTTTTTGGTTTCTTACATGTACAAGGACAGTTTCTGTGGAAATATGTGAAAAGATTGATGTCGATGTGCACGGGAATGTACAAGAAAAATAAGTACCTGAGGGGGAAACCATTGAATAAATGTATTAAAGACCACACTGGCTTGAATATATGGATAACGTAATTTAGTACACGGAAGCTTCAAGTAATGTCCAATTAGAGCTATAGAGCAAAATCATGTACCACTGACTCTTGCATTTGGTAGATCATGTCACGGGGAGACATCCTGGACATAGGAACCAAGGAAGTTGCATTTGATAGTACCGATGGGCCGTCGACCTACCAGCCACCCACCACTACGCCCCCTCCAACTGCTCCATTTACTGATTCCAACACAGCAGAGGAGCCCACAGATCTTCCACCAGTAGTAACTGTGATTGCAGAAGAATCATTTGGTATGTTAAACTTTGTTGCATCATTGTCCAGTGCAATTTATTATGTCATATTTTTTTTATTTACATGTATTTTGAGAGTATGAGGCAGAAAGCAACAAATTGCTTATATTAAGCCTTCTACTCAAGAAACATACGCATAAAACAAGAACAGTAAACCACATTACATACAAGTACAATATGGATAACAGAAAAGTAAATCTAAACGAGACAAGTTGGTGCTTAATCAATTAGGAGAACCTGCCTGTACAATGGATATAGGTAATGACAAGATCAAAGATGTTACAGTTCTGTTGATGTGAGAGAGATGTTGATCCTGATAACAGTAAAGTGCATAAAGAGGTGTCGTTGAGGTGCTTTAGGTCTACTATAATATTGGAGACAGCCGATAACAAAGAACTTCTTTGGCCTATTTATGTCATATTTCTTTACCATGTCGACTGATGAATACTAAAAAGTATCTCTGAGTTATGTCATCATCTCCAATGATTTCCCCTGACATCGTGATTCACGAGACGAAGTATGTGAATGATATAATTCTTTCCTCTTTTCTGTTGACAAACGAAGTACTTCGAATGAAGCAGATAAAAGACTTGAATACGACATGATTTCACAAGCACAGTACAAAGACAAAAGTAGAGATCCTCAACACCTTAGCAAAATGATGTTTAACTTTTTGAATGACATATGGTCAATATTTGTTTATCACCTTCTCTCTACAAATGGCGAAAGAAACTTGATAAGGTAAATTGTTCAAAGGATTTAAGTCTCATCTTAGCAAAGATTATTGTAGCATTTCTTCATAAACTACGTAAATGGGCCCGATATGCATGAATTATGTCTATTGGTGTTCACCTTAACTTAGCTTCCAAATGCCGCAACTATTACATTCCTGCCATTTACTACGGAATTAGAATTTTTTTATCAATCATCCTTGTATTTGCATACATTTGTAGTTCATGTCAATGAACAGTCCTCTCTCTCTCTCAGTTACATATGCTAAAGTGTTTGAGAGTCCTATCACTTAATGCAGTGAATCTATAAACTTCCTCATTGATTGTGCAAAAGAGATACTGATTGGTATAATCTGTCTAACTATCTATAAAATGATCACTTAAGCCATTAACATATCAAAAATCATACCAACATCAAACATATCAAAACCAAATCGGCCCCTGCAGTTCCAAGGAAACCTGCTACTGAACCCAAACCTACACCACTTACTCTCTGACCGAAGGGCTATCTCCGACCTCCAGACCAGACATTTACTCTTGTAGACAGAAAAGTATGTCATGAATCCATGTCCCCACGAGATCTTGCAGGTACTGATGATCCTCTCACATCATCTGACGCACCCACTGGTTCAGCTGAAAAGGAGGAAATCAGCGATGGGGAGGTCCGTAGGAAACGCTTCAGCCCACCTTTTTACTACATGGATGATAGCCCTACCATGCCTCCAATCCCAGGCTACACCGGACACTTCACCATCAAGTTCAAGGTAATGCAGCGTAGCGATTATCAGCTGCATGTTATTTCTGTATCAAAGGCAACTAAACTCCAGAGGAGTGCGTTCTGGTGCTGCTAAATGAATACAAAATTGTGATTATATTGGCAACTTAAAATCGAACTTGGACTAGGCAGCAGTTGCATTACACACCATCAATAGTTTGATTCCGCCCCCAAGTACCTTCCAGATCTGGCCCAGGTGTAATAGTCATGTAAGACTATTTGAAAAGTGACATACTCGTAGGCGTCAACCCCGGAGCAGCTTTATTTGAACAGCGGGGGCTTAATTTTGGTTGAGATTTTGAAGGAGAATTTATCAAGAAGGGGTAGACGAGTCATCGTGAATTTTGGTGTGGATATTTAGCGATGATTTTCCATGTCATATAAGCATGATATGTGCTATTAAATTAAAAAAAATGTGATACCCAAGATGCACAACGCAAAGATGAAGATAATTTGATTTTCTTTCATGTTGCCACCTGAATGTTTTGTAGGTTGTGGCCAGCATGTCTCCCATTGTGCGCCTGTTGGTGTATTACGTGCGTGATGATGGGGAGGTGGTGGCGGACAGTGCCTCCATCAAGATTGCCAGCTGTCTGGAAAACAACGTAAGTTCCTCATTAGAATGATCTATGACATTTTGGATTCTATTCATGGTGTTGCTTTGGTAGTTAGCAAGTCATTATCATACATTAAGAAGAGAAGCCCTGATCATTGGTCACTTAAACTAAAGTCTTTTGGTCTGTGACATTAAGTTAAGTTCCCGTTGCTTTGTTGATTTGCATTCTTGGACTAATTGAAGCAACTCCTCCATGATCCCATACACAGGTGAGTGTGTCCTTCCCCAGGGAGTCTCAGCTACCAGGCGCAACAACCAAGCTGACAGTGAAGGCTGCCCCTGGGTCCCTGTGTTCTGTTGGTGTAGTGGACAAGAGTGTGTACCTATTGAGATCCAGCAACCGGCTCACCCAGGACAAGGTACCAGCAGTCAGGCATATTCTAGCCACTGAATGACAAAACCGTAGTATATGATATCTGAATTTTCTTCCTCCAACCACAATATTATGCAGCCTTCCTGAAATGTCAACCTATTTTTTGAGATCCAGCAAACAGCTCACTCAGGGCAAGGTGGCAAGGTACCTGTAGTCAGATGCATCCTAAGCACAAGTGCAATGAATAATGTAGGGCAACGTTCGCTTTGAAGGGAAATGTATTCTTACAAATGTACAATATACGCTATTTAAGAGAAATATGCGCTTGAAAATCGAGGAATGTTCGTTTTTCTAGAGGAATATACCGATTCCTGAGGAATGTCCAGATTCGATTAGTATGGGTGGTAGTCCTAATTACTATCGCCTGTTAAACACTAGTGTAGGTCACTTGTAAATTGTCTACTTAAATTTAACGTTACAAATGTAAATTATTTCAGATTTTTTCAGAGCTGCGTGATGTTGACTTGAACTTCTTAGACGAACGTCTCTATGTGGACAGGAATACACACTGTGACTACGATGGCCCCGAGGCCATTTCCCCCTTTCGCCCTACTGTTCCAGTTCCGACCTTTACGGTGGAAAAGGTGGAGGTTCCAACCCTAGATTCAGACAGGTACATCTACAAGCAATCACCAATACTTGTCCCTGGCATTGTTTAGAATTGTTGACCGAATGAGTGCCTCCACCCTCCCTCCATTTGGTCATTTGCCTTTGATATTTTCTTGATCACCTTCATGCATATTCCATCAAATGTAAAATTGCAGCCAACTCCTGAGCTCTTAAAGTGGATTATCACATTCACCATTCATGCCTGATGCACCAAAATAAATGATTTTTCTCTTTTTTTTAGATAAAAGAGAAAGGTTTTTTAGATGGGTTATTACTATTGATTCCACCGTACTGTACCAATGTGCTTATTTCATTGCTGCCATTTTTATAGATAAAAAATGTATCCTATATATGTTAATATTTTAGAAATGACCCAAGAGAGATGGAGGGGAAAGACGAGAGGGATGAAGGGGAGAGACGCATCAAGAAACGTTTTGTCCCTCGCTTTGAATCTTCGTCCTATAAAGATGCCTACACGGCTTTTAAGGTAAAAAATATAATTATGTTGCGAAATCCAATTAACAGTCAAATAAGCTAATAAACAGAAAATGTAAGGATTTGGAGTGCATGCTGAAACGCGACTTAGCGGATTCAAGTTACAATTTGTTCCATGATAATTCTCTGAGTAACATGCAGAATACCTCACAATTTAATTGTGGTAAGGAAGTGACTTAACCAGTGAGCCCTCCATCGGCCAGCTCCTAGACCCATAGCCTGTGTGCTATTTTATTTTTTTAGTCCTTTGTGATCATTTCTTAAAACTTTTACAGTTTATGATAATATGTCTAGGTACAAATCAGGAGCATGAAGTACCTACCGGCAAAAATTAGGCCAAACACAAGACTTAGTGTTTTCCTTACTCACAATGATTTTACCTTTTTGCCGTTCCTTTCTTACTGTCTCATTCGTGAGTTTTGACTTTACATTTTAGTTCAATATAAACGTGCATACACCGTTTATTGTGTTTAAAAATGCAATGAACATATTGACAACTGGTCTCGTTTTATTCCAATAAAAAGCCGCTGCTAGTCTATGCCCAGCAAGAGGCACTGTCGTGATGCCGGAAGACCGCACCGCTCCGATCTAGCACGCTAAAATTACCTGCTAAATTCTTCAGTTTCAAACAAACTTAAACAAATTTGACGTTTTATATTAGATGGGCTGGTGAAAAGGAAATTTCTCACGGCTATAGATACACGTCCATGCAGCCGTTTTCTTTTAGGTAGATGCTCTTTTTGCACACTTGGAGTAAGATATGAATGAGACGTTGCATTATGTCTATTGTGATAACTTTGAAATAGAGCAAACCAAATACTGTAATTTTACGGTCAAACTCCATGTTTCTTTCATTGACCATGTCCTATTTGTATCATTTGGGAAGTCCTACTTTGGCTCTTCGGTATGTCATTGGTTTTACAGCATAGCACAGGATCTTTTTTTCATCCATAGTTTTTCATCCATTTCACATCATGCTGTTTGTCATGACAGGCTATGGGTCTTCTGGTGATGACTGACCTTTCACTTCAAACCCGTCCTTGTGAGATGCAGCCTCTTTTCGTGTTCAACAGCGGCATTGCTCGAGTTTGATGGTAAGACCCACAGTAATGCTACAGTGTTGCTTTATTTTTTTTTCTCCACAGCACATGGGCCTTCTGGTGATGACTGACCTTTTACTACAAACCCGTCCTTGTGAGATGGAACCTCCTTTCCCGCCCGATATCCAATATTGGGGACAAGATGCAGGTAAGACCCAGATCATGGTTCAGCTGGCGATGATTGATCTTTTACTACAAACCTGTCCTTGTGAGAGGAAACCTCGTTCAACTTGGATACTAGCAGACCTCAGTCTCAATGCTACTCTAGACGAGTTTAAAGGTAAGACACACCGTTTAAGCGCTACTAACAAGTCAGTGTTGTTTTTCGTTTTTCTCTCCACAGAGCATGGGCCCTTCTGGTGATGACAACCCTTGTAGTAGAAAAGCGTAGGTTACTGAATTTGGCAACAGGCACAAACCGCCTTATACTGTCTTCAACATCAAGGGAGCGAACTAACTTGATCTGGTTAGCTGGCTTCACCTACCCAACAGTCATTCTGGGAACTGAATTGTTGCGTTTTCGACTGCTATTTGAATTCTTTATGTCTTCTCAGGTAACAGCGGATTTGGGGGAGAAGGACAGCATGTCGTGGAAGGACAGCATGTCGTGGAAGTGCGGAACTACTTCCCAGAAACCTGGCTGTGGAAGATCGCTAGAGTCGGGTACAACAGCTTATTTGTTGTGATTGTCTTTCAGAAAAGCACACATTATGCTTTTAGGGCTTTTGAAATTATTTTTTTTTACACTTAGGACAGAAGGCATTGTACCTATGTAAAAGGTATACTTATGTCTGAATCTCTCATGTTACCTGAAATTAGCCCACTGGCAAGAATTTGCAATAAACTTTATTATCATTATTTTTCATAACAAGCAATTATCATTCCATGTTTTCAGCATAGCAATTGGACTATCTAAGTTTACTCAATATTTTTACAAAACATCCTAGTGATGTGGATTACCTTTGCAAACCTTAAACATTCAGAAATATCGACATTGAGCTCCTCCTATGCAACTTACCTTATACCAGTACCGACCAATACCTGTTCCTCCTCGTCGGCCAAGTCCCCCCCACCCACCAGTGCACAATTAGAAGGGTTAATAGAATTTTCATCAATCAGTGACTACATTTTGAAAGGTAAGCTCACGTACCTCCAAATTTTCGATGGCTATCAGTCCACCTTGATCACGGAGTGACCCTCTCGGAGTGACTCGCAACTCTCGCGAGAACGGGTCACTCCGTGATCAAGGTGGATTGATAGCCATCGAAAATTTGTAGGTACGTGAGTTTACCTTTCAAAGTGTAGTCACTGATTCATGAAAATTCTATTAACTGTGTACATACGTGACTGATGATTCTCTTCAATGACAATTGGAAGGGTCCTTAAGGAAATTTAAGAACCAATTTCCTACAATGTTCGCCCTGTGGTTTGGCTTCAACGTATGGTAAATTTCACAAAACAAACTTGGCTCAAGCAAGCATTAGAGCTATTTATGCTCTGAGGAATCATAATACCCACTTCTGGGGTGGAATGCCCATTTAATGCTTGAGTCTATGGGGAAAATTTTCGGGACCTAGAAAAAGTGGTCAGATGAACGGCTTGAATAGATGGCCTCTATGGCAGGTTTGACTGTATGTTGTGAAATAAAACAATATGTTTCCTTTCAGTGATAATGGCTTGGCGTTTATTGACACAAAAGTGCCACACACTATCACTGAGTGGATCGGTAGTGGGTTCTGTACAAGTGGTACCTCTGGTGTTGGTGTGTCTCTGCCTACAAGTCTCAGGGTAACGTATTGATAAACTATCACATGTCATACTATGGTTGCGATAACGTTCGATACGGGTGTTCCGGACCGGGTGATAAGTTCATGCCTCGCCCCGAGGTCAGCCGGCACGCCATGACCTAAATCGAACAGTTTTCGAACAGGTTTTCTATGCAGTTCGAATCGCTCCGCGGTCCTTAGCAACACGTTGCTAAGGAAACGCTTCTAGCGCGTCAGGTGGATGGAATTTCATCCGAGTTTTACAGCTGCTTTAGACCTGATTCCCGGCCTTTGTACCAAGATTGCGTTATATGTGTCATAAAGGAATATCATGTAATCTCGATATGATCCATTTTTGTGGGGTTTTATAACTATTATGTCTAGTTTCCTGATCATATTTGTTACACAGTGAATTTGGCAAAATGGTGGTGCCATTATGAGCTAAATTTTCGACGAATTTGAATATCGGGGCAAATGCATTACGCCTTCGATTCTTTTGTCAATGACTAGTGCGCCAGAATTGTTGAATCTTCTACTATACCTCTTCTGAAAATCTTGTTGGTTTGAAATCTGGGAAGGTTTGTAATTCCATTTTTACTGAGGTCACCTTTTTGACTGTTTCAAATCCAAATGTTGCAAGTCGTTGGTTTGGTTGATTCGAGTGCAATCGACTTTTAACACAAGTATCGGCACCAATATATCTCTCCAGTGTTTTCAAAGGATGCCTAAAGAAAAACTACACGTGAAGACGGAGTGAATTAGCAAATGGAGTCTTAGTTTTACGGTAACTATTACGTAACTACACGTGGGGCCGCGTAGCACAGTGGTATTGTATTCGGCCCGTGATCGAGAGGTCGCCGGTTCGAATCCGCCTACCGTGTTGCCAGTCTTGTGCCCTTGGGAAAGGCACATTACACGACTTTCCTCACTTTACTCAAGTGAAAAATGAGTCGTCCCTCGGATAGGACGTTAAATGGAGGTCCCGTGTATGGGGAGAGCCATACCCCATGCACGTTAAAGAACCCCCACACGTGCGATGGTGCGGTGTGCGTTGGTGCAAATCCTTCTGTCGGGAGTTGGTGATTCACTTCAAATCACCCGGATGGAGGCCTGGCGAACCTCTGTCTCGTATCAGCCACATGGTGAATTACATCATTCACCCGGACGGGAGACCTGGCGCATCCCCGTCTTGTAATTAGCCTACGAAAGGGTATGTCACCCCGTAAGGGGCGGTATAACCCCGTCGTGTGTAGACATGTGCGAACATGTCTACATTTGATCACGTCGACCGATGATGAGTACGTAAATACAATGGTGGGGGTCCGGCGTGCGCTCTGTCGAACGGGCGCTGATGCCAGCGCTGAAGCGTTCCTTTTCGGACGCCTCTGATGAGGTGGCCTCGCGCGGTTCAAATTTAAGCCTGTTTCGCCCTCGAAATTGATAATATGCCATATACCACCTGAAAGAAGAGACTTCGGTGCATTTTACGCACTAGATTTCCTTTCGTTCTGAAATCTGTTGCGAGGTAAAAAGCAGCGGGGAACTTGCGCTAAAATCAACTGATTTCAGATCATATCATCAAACGGGTAGAGGTAAAAGTCGGTTTAAAAATTACGTAGGAGTAAAAGGGAAACCTTAAAAATTGTAAACGTGATGAAATATTGATTGTACATAGTTGTAAACTCGAGCGACAAGCTTTTTGGTAGGTAGTCCCGACGCCCGGGGTTCATGGAACGTACAACTGTCTCAAAACGGCGCGCTGTTCGCTACAGCAGTCAGTCAGAAATTTTGAAGTTAGATTTAGATCACTTCGGGTTGGTATATTGACTTGAAACTCGGAATTCATAAACTAGGGACCACCGTCAAGAAATTCCGGTCATTCAGCCGCCCAGCCACGTCTAAAATAGAATGTCTTTGGAACGCGATTTGTTTTCTTACATATCAATGCGCGATGCATAGTAACGCCGTTGCTAAGGGCGCCAGTTTTCCCGCCGCCAGCGAGATGAAATTTCATCCGAGTTGACAGCTGATTGCATCACGATGTACGGCCTTTCGGCGAAGATGGCGGTAAGTGTCGGACATGTTTGCTATCAGCTCTCCATTTAATCCATTTTTGTCTGGTTTTACAACGATTTTAATTTGTTTGATGATCAAACTCGGAACACAGTCAAATTAGCAAAATGGCAGCGTCGTAAAGAGTTGAAAATTCGGCGATTTTCAGATTGGGGGCGTTTGCTTTTCGCACCTAGACCCGTATTCATTGGATGGTGCGTCAGAGCCGTTTAACCTTCGTCTATATCCCATGTGAAAATCCTTTTGGTTTGAAATCTGGGTAGATAAGTAATTTTAGATCTGCCGGGGTCGAGTTTTTTAGCGATTTTTCGCCAACACGTTGGCATCGTAGTGAGAGTCCTATGGCCCTGTTAGTCACTTAGTGTGACAGATGTGCTTTATCGTTGGTATTTCTTGAAAACACAACAACAACCGCGGTCTAAACCTACATCGTACGTTGTAAAATATATTAAATTATGCCGGTGCGTGACAGATTTTTATTTGATTCATTGTTTATTAGTGAGAATTTATTTGTCGCTGAGAGAAACTTCAAGAACATGGTTAACGTTAACAAAAACCCAGAAAATTTCGCTGTGAAAAATCTAGTACATGTAGATCCTTGGGTGTGACCAGAATTTCCCGCCAACACTGTCACGTGTCCGATGTTGTTAGGTAAACTTTTGAAGGCAAACAAACAACTTGCATAACAACGCAGTTTCATGGCTGGCAGGTTTGCAACATAATGAAGGGTCACGAAAACGTAATACCATTGTTTGAAGCAGATTGTGATATGGGGGGAGGGGGGTAACTTTATACCCACAAGATATTATATCAAATGTGCAACAAAACAACAATCATCACATCAGCAATGTCCACCATATTTTTGTACTACGTTAAGGACTTTTGGTAAAATATTGTACAGACTTAGGAGATGAATAATAGATTTAAAATAATCCAATGAATAGATAAATGTTGAATGAGTAGATCAAATGATCTGATGTAGATTTCATATCCACTGCCTCATACTATACTTAAGTACTATAAAATGTATTGGCTTGTTCATGTAAAACCATTGACATTTAATACACCATCAATTAATATTAGTGGCATTAGTTCATGAATCAGTGAATTGAATTTTTTTAAATGACATTTTTTTCTTGTTTCAGATCATCCTTTCCTTCACTGACTCTATCTGTAAGTATGTCTCCAATCATGCCACCTTCTCTTCTGACATTTTGTTTTCCCTTAATGCGCACCCTGGAGCCTCAGTATATGATTTGACTTCTGACATCTCTCGTCACCCTTTTGTTGAGCCTGACCTGGTGTTCCTGCATGTGGGGACTAACTGTCTTCCCATGCACCGTCCACTCAGCCGGACTCTTGATGATTTCAGTTGCCTTATTTCTGTTACCAAGTCTCGCTTCCCGTCAGCCTCTGTTGTCATCTCTAGCATCCTGCCTAGGTTTGACTCTGAGGTCTATGACAGGAGGCGGTCTGAGTTAAACTCTCATTTGCTTCGCCTATGTTCTCGCCAGGGTGTGTTTTTCCTTGACAATGGTAGCCGGGCTCGCCGGGCCATGTTTTCTGTTGATGGTTTACATTTGAGTAGAGCAGGGAACATCAGCTATGCCAAGTATCTTTCTTTTCTTGAGCCACTAC